>NW_017280561.1:822637-867811 GCF_001594065.2 Cyphomyrmex costatus | reverse complement strand
ACCAAACAGCGCTCACTAGCTCACATACTATTGTGTATACTATTGTTCTGGTTGGCTAATATCCAAGATGGCCGACCACCAGTTATACTCGGGTGGCGGCGCGGTGTGCGTGTCCTCGCTCGAGCGCGCGCGGCCGCTCGCGCTCGAGCGAGCGAGCGTGCGCGGATGTGTGTACGCGCGTGTACCGAGTAAGGCCGTACACACGTATGTGTACGGGGAATTCAGTGTACCGAGCAATGCACGGAGCGATGCATATATACGCGCGAGATAATAGCCATTGGCGGAGCCTTAGTCTCCTCGAGGTATATTGATCTGCCGGCGTCGTCGTCGTCGTCGTCGTTGTCGTTGTTACCGAAGAGCGAAGACTTCCTCCGGGCCGAAGGGCGAAACATCGTCCGTCCGCTCGGCGGCGGCATGCTTCCGGTGGATACGATGTATGCATGCGTGCCTGCACGTTCTGCTCCGTACGCGGACCGCGTCCGGAACTCATCGCTTTGGAGCTTCTTAAAACGAGTTGTAACTTCCTCGTAACCATCAAACTCTCGCTCCCTCCCCCACCCCCCCTCCCCCATCATTATCGCATGTGCTTCTTGACGGAGTTCTTTCAAGATGGTACTGTCTGAAGTATCATCATCTCCGAGGAAGTTAGGAGATACCGAAAAAGAATACGCGATCCTCTATATATGTGTATCTTTTTTTTTTTTTTAAATACCTCGTCTCCGTCTCTTTTAAGCCATTTAGCGATTCACTCGAGATAGTAACTAATTCTACTTATTCTCAAGAGAGATTCTTTTCAATTAGATAAACACCTGCGTTGATGTCAGTAATCGATCTGTTATCAATCAATAACGCGAGATATCGCGTGGCGGCAACGCATATATTCGCACTTGACTGAGAATCCATCGCGATATCTCAAAGTAGCATAAAAGGCCAGGGATTATCGGGGCCCTCTCGCCTAATCTCGCGTGTATCTTAAATCTTCCGTCCGCTCTGTTATCTGCCGAGCCGGCATCTAGCTCACAGCACGTAGCGCGCGAGTTACTGAAGTTTCATTATCACTCTTAAATGTTAATTACCTTGCATAACGCAGGTAGAGGAAAAATCAGATACCGCGTCGCGTACAGGCTTCCGCCCGAGCGGGACGCTCTCGCGCGCGCGCGCGTGCGCACGCGAGAACCGCGCGATTGTCTCGCTTAATGGTGCCTGTTATCGGTACCGCCGGATTAAATAATCTGGAAATCGCGACGCGCCGTTTCATCGTTTCGAAGAAATTGTCTATCTCGCCTAACGGCGAGGAATGCCGACTTATCGGAACGCTCATTAATATTTAGCGTGCACAAGCGTGGGAAGATCGCGACGTCGCGCGAGGAAACCTATATTTAAATTTGACGTTTCTATTGTATTTCAGGGATGCGTTAAGCTTCTTCCAATAAGCGGCACCGCCATTTTTCACGCGTCTATGGAACCAGCGAACTCGAAGATGTGCAATCAATTATTATATAGACGATACTAAATCTTCCCGTACACGCGGAATCACCATCGGCATAATGTACCTTCCTCACGGTGCTCCGACTTCGTTGAATAGCGATATGCCGCATTATCGTAATCTTACGACTCTTCTGTTTTTGAAAATAGACTTTAAAATGAACACACCGTATACGGACACGTATAATTATTAATTGTTATAAAATTGATGTAAGGACAACTGTCAAAGTCAATATGAGTGTCGGTGTCAATTTCCGTGATGAATCGAGCCGCTTCAAAATCCCACGCGCAACGAATATAACCGAATCACACGAGAATATCGCGCGCTGAAAAGCCGAAGCCCCTGTCGCGAGACGCGCCGTGTCGAGGGGTGCGAATTTTCGTGCTTTAAAACAATACGACCTTCTCTTTCTCTCTACTTCCCTCAGAGTTCGCGATAATGTTTCGTTTCAAGATAATAGAATGATTTACAATTTTTTTAGCCGCAAAAGTTGAAAAAAAATATTGTGGTTATTGGCGAATGCGGACAGATTATCGCAAAACTAACCGCATATTTTAATTCGGTGGCGATGCCGTCGTGCAAAGTCACGCCAATGGAGTGGCGTATATTCTGCGATATCTCTTACGCGATTTTGCTCCTTTACAAAAGTGATGTAACTCAAAAAATTAAGTTACCCAGAAAAAAAATAAAAACCATTTTCAATTGGATAGAAAATCGTTGATTAAAATCAAATAACAATATCGGCATTAAGAATATATTCGTAATATTTTTTTCGTTTACTTTAAAAAAACTACCGTTTTTGAGCTTTAATAATTTTGGCCATTTTTTTAAGTGCACCTTTTTGAGACAATTTTGACGATATTTTTTTAACGACCCTTTTTGAATTTCGATGATTTTTTTCAACTGCCTGTAGATGTGACGATTTTAGCGATATTTTTAAATTACCTTTTATGAATTGTGATAATTTTGTGACGATTTTTTTTTTAAATAAAATTTTTATAATTACTTTGTAATTTGGTTGATACAATATCTACCTAGCTCATTCATGGTGATAACTCGAAAAATACATTTTTAGATTTATATTTTGAAATAGAAGAGATGACAGCTTTAAAGATAAAATAAAATAAAATACTTTTTTAGTAAATTTAATTACGATCTTTTTCGAAAAAGTGTTATGCATACAACGTTTGCAGATGTACACGCGTATGTATACGAGTGTAACAAAAATTGATAGTTCTTTTCTGGAAAAGGTTCGATTTTTTAAATTATCGCAGTCAAAGCTCATCGAATGCACCGTCATAGTTATTTACGAACGTATGAAACGTGCATGCGATTTTGGAGCTCGCAACGATAAACAACGGAAATGGAGTCGATCACGATTCTATGACCGTCTATAAAACAAGTAGCAAACAAGTAGCATTTGCATTTCGCGCGTTGAAAATTCACTATTACATCGGCAGCAAATTTCAACTGCACATAATTTAAGAATAAAATTGTTTTTAGGAAAAAGCAGTTCTTGTTAATTGACCGACTCCGCGCGATAAGGAATCATTTATCATCCGGTTGTACCATCAATTACGTAACATCCTGTATGTATCTGTAAATAGATAAAGCGTCGCTGATGCTGCGTATATAACCGCAATCGCCCGTATTAAATCGTAAACTTACAAATAAACTTAAAATTGTATTTTAATGAAAAGAAATATGATAATTCGCAACTCTTATTTTGTCTTCAATGCAACTTTTCTTATTCGCAATTTATGAAACGGGAAGTACAATAATCCATTAAAAAAGAAGATATGAGAAGTGTTTGAAGAAGTTTATATTTCACTCCTGAAAATTAAAAAATTTAACTTAAAAACACAGGATAGTGTCTCTATGTGATACGACACATATAACATATTTAAGATATATTACGCTGGCATAGCCACTGCAGTGCAATCGAATAAAACATAAATTTAGCGCCCTTTTTATTGCTAATTTGTTGCCTTATTCGCGAGTTTATTACTTTAGTCGATTTAAAAAAATCACAACTCTGTGCAAAACTTAAATTTATTATAGTTTTAACTCCCTCCGTTCAGGATGTTAACCAAATATAATAATTCTCCTCAGAAAAGAATCGAAAAGAATTCGTAAAATGAATCTGCATGTTCTCATACAATTATTTTTATGAAATCGACTAAAGCGATAAAATCACGAATACGGCCAGCAACAAAGTTGGCAACAAAAAAGCATTAAAATCACGTTTCTACATTTCGTTCCACGGTGCAGTGGCTGGTACTACGGTAGTCGTATCGTTAAGTTTCGAATCGACAGTCTCTTGACAATTTACACGAGATCGTCCTGTCACTGTGGTTTCTTATGGCGTACGCACTGCGATACGTATTCATGGTCCAGTTAGTCCGCGAAAGAAGAACGAGCTACTTATTTCGCACTGTATCGCCACCGATACTCCGCTAAGGGTTAAACTCACATAGCGAATTCCTGCCAGTTGCAGACGCGCGTTTTGCCTCGACTGTACATCCTATTCCCGCGCGTGAATATATTAGGGTGGTTCTGCTCCCCCTTGGAACTCGAACACATACAAATTAACGATATTACTCGCGCGCGCGTGTACGCTCGCGCGCGCCTACTGTCCGTGTATATGTTAGAGACAGAGAGACGTAAAACGCGGCGGTGACGGCGGCGGCAGCGGCGGCGGCGGCGGCGGAGGGTTGTGCGACGCGTCAAGGGGTGGAGAGGCTTGGAGAGGCTGTCTGCGAATGTACGTGTGTGGCGCAGGGGTGCACAGGACGGGGGATGAAATATTATAATACGTCACTTGGCAACTGTGCTGCGCCATCGAGCGGTGTATACCAAGTTTCAAATACGCTAATTCGAAAGCCACCCCTCTGGCTCCCGTCCCCCGTCGCCAGAGCAGCAGGAGAGTTACGCGACTTCTTTCCCAACACCCCTCCTCCCGCCATTTTCCCACTCGCCTGCGTCTCCGTATGCGCGGCTTCGCCGTCTCTTCGCCGTGGTGAAGATTTCCTCCGTGCGACGAGGAGAAAAATTACCGGGATGTTTGCAGAGGGAAAAGTGGAGAGTGTGCAGAGGAATCGCTTTCCGGCGCGGAATTTTGTTAAATATATATTGTATATCACGTAAAACTGAATATTCGCCGCGATCGGGAGGGGGAGGAGGAGTTAAATCGATTCTTGGTGCCGTGATGACATCGATAACGGGAGATCGGTTTTCTCTTTTATTAGGTATCGTTCTTTTACGATCGTCTCTTAGTTTTTCCTTACACAACTTCTTTCGCATCGCGGATCAGATCAAATCGCATAGCAAGCGACGTCTTTCCACAGACTTGTCTTTTCACAGCGATAATTTCAGTATAAGCTCTTTCTCGTCGAGCCAAGTTCTATTAAAGATGTGCGAGTCTTCCCTCCGTCTGTAAGAAGAGAGGATATAAAATACTGCCCTTTCCGGGCGTCGCGAAAACTTGTCCAAAGCGGACTCGGTTAAAGGACGACCACGACAACAACGGCGAAGTTTAAAAAGTACGACAGGGAGGAGAGATAAACGCGCACACGGCATTAAGCTGCATGCCCCGTGCCTATGCACTGGACATTTATTTTTACACTAAATTGTCAACAAGCCAGAAAAGACGGAGAGGCGTAGAATTTGAACGAGGAACGAAAATTCGCGATCGCGAATGCAATTTACGAATTCTTTAATGTTTTTCACATAATACACGGAGCACATAGTATTATTAAATAATTGTAGGTATATTAAAAAAATTTATCTAGTTTTATATCAACTCTGTATCTAGATTTTTCCACAAAATTCAAATACATTAATTAATTAATTGTAAGTAAAATATATGTTAATACGTTAGATAAATAAAAAGACATCAAGTATAAAGACAGGTAAATCCCTTTCATCTTCTTTTGGCAATTCGTAAGCAAAAAGTATTTTTCTCCCCCCCCTCCCTCCTTTCTTACTTCGTCATAAGGTAAGTCGACTTGAAGTAAGAATAACCTACCCTCACATTAACAATTCACAAGGTTAAGACGCGTGTTGCGGGATCCATTAAGGTCTCGTCGGCAAACGATCGTTTCTGATCATGCGAAAGGAACAATTTCCGCACTAGGTATCGAGAATTCTTCGATCGACGCCGATCGTCCGCGAAACCCGATACACCAGCCGCACTCTACGGGACAAACGGAAGGAACGCGTCCGGAGTGCTTTTCACGAAAGACGCCCGGTATACGGGCCCTGTCCACGAGGGTGTGGTTTGATTAATGACCTATTCGATCCCCCTGCCTTTCTACGCGGATGCTTCGCGCTGCCGTAGTATCGAATTCTACCTAAATACACCTGTATACGCGTGCACGCGTGTGCGTCAACGTGTGCGCGCGCGTCTATTCGTCCGTTTATGTACATACGTTGACGAGAAAGGGGGATGAGAAGGCAGGAATAGTAGCTAGGTAAAAGGGGTTACGAGCGACAGAGAGAGAGAGAGCACGGGAGAGGGAAGAAGAGAGGGAGGAAGAGAGAAACACGCGCATTAATACTATAGGATCGAAGGGAATCCTTCAAAAGCAAACGTTATTACAAAGAAACTAATGCGTAGAATATATATGTATATATATATATATAATAATGATGTACCAACTTACAAATGTAATGGAAATGCGGACTCGATACAGCATCTCTCTCTGTTAATAAAACCGGAACTGTTAGAATGGGAGCGAATGTAGTAATTTAACGAAAATACAAGTCGATACATGGTTCATCAAATAAAAGCTTTTCCCAGCAAGCGAAGTGAAATTAATTAAGTGCGTTATAAAAGCTTCTCCGAGACTCGCTAACGTGAAATGTAATATCCCTTATTGTACCCGGTTAATCATATTGGGGGTTAAAACCGAGCCACGACACTTCGTCTATCCAAATTTACACGTGGCAGCTGAGGAATTAAAAGGAATGTTGTTAAAAATATGATATCAGGCTCCGTTTGATTCCGCGAGTTCAATTCTTGGAGCATCGCGGAATAATTATGTTCCCGCTCTAAACGGCAATGCCATTAAGTATTCCCGGCGTTCCAAAAATGGAAGCGCGAGAGATGAAAAGGGTTCAAGAATCCAGATGTGGGATTTTACGCGATCCGATATACGAATTTTCGATGAGATCGAAAAATCTCACGCTCGTCTAAATGGCGCCCCGTGTGGCGGCCTTTCTGAATCAAGGAGAATCACTGCGAGACACTCGTAAATGATACTTACAGCATATATTCCGCGACGCGATGCGGCAAAAATGAGACTGGAAACAGGAGAGGCCATGACAAGGACGCGTATAGCGTACGACATTAATTTCCAGAGGCGGCTAGCAAGTTTCGCGGAGTTTCGAGCTAGCTCGCTCGCTCGCTCGCTCGTTCGTTCGCCGCAAAATACTTTGACAAATCCCCGCGATATCTCGCGGAAAAACTCCGCCGGCGGAGCCGAGAGCGCGCGCGCGCGCGCGCGCACACTCTAATCGAAAGGAAACACGGCGTCGCATATAAATAAGAATTTATAGACGATGAAAAATGCGAACGAAAGTTGGAGTTCCGCGCGAGTTTTCTTCCTCCGCTCTTTCTCCCCCCGCCCCTGCTCCTCTCTTTCTATACCTCTCGCTCCTCACCTCTCCTTCATTCCTCCGTCATCCTTCTTTCCGAGCTCGCACGAGGGTTGGAGGGAGGAAGGGAATTTACGGGGCGAAGTAAAAGTTTCGCGCGAAAAGCGAAAACTCTCGCTAATGGCTGTTTTTCTTGGGCGGAATACTTAAAAAAAGAGGCGGGCGGTGGAGGAGGGAATGGGGTGGCGGCCGTAGGAAGCGCGAAACGACGGAAATAAAAACGAGAGAGTTACTCGCTTCTCCTCTTGTCTCTCCCTCCCTCTCTCTCTCTCTCTCTCTCTCTGTTGTTCCTATCTCTTTATCTCTCTCTCTTCTCCCCCACTTTCTCGACTGTCTTTCTTCCTCTCTCACGTTACGTCTCCACGACAGAAACAAAAAAGTGTAATTTGCCGCTATTAGGCGACACCCTTCCTCGCGCCCAACCCTCCCCTGTCCATCTCGTCCCCGCGAGAAGAGGGTGACGAGCGCTGAACTCGCGATATTACGACCTCGACGACGACCGCTCTCTCTCTCTCTCTCTCTCTCTCTCTCTCTCTCTCTCTCTCTCTCTCTCTCTCCCTCTCCTTCTTTCGGCGCGGAAGAACTTACAATCGAATTACATCCGCCGGATCTGGTCGTGGCGTTACATCGTCACGAGCGTACAACGTCGTCACGACGAAGACAAAGTCCGCTACTCGCGACACGTTACATCGACTTCGCGAATGTTGCTGCAAGATTCAAGAATATGCTGTATGGTGTGAAAGAGAAAACCTAAACGATTTCTTCAGGTATAAACATAAACAGGACGAGAATATAACGTATATGAAATTATAAATAAAGGTCGAGACTACTTCTATTCCAGAAACTGTAGCATCGTGTGTTGCAGCTGTTTTAGAGCAGAAATAACCGAGCGATAATCAGCCTCCTTCGTTACCTAAATTATGAGTGACACTTTGGTCATTTTTGTTCTAACGTATATCGTCGCGTTTCCCATCTGGTTGCGTGTTGCGTAACAAGAATCGTCAATTAAATCTACAGAGATACTTCCACGATATACTGACTGAGATCGTTACGACATTCAGCGATTCGTCGCTCAACCGGCCCTTTGTGCACTTTGACGGCAAAGGAGCACCGTCGAAAATCACTTCCGCTAACGACACGCGTCCCGGGACATGTAATATAATCAACTAGAAAATTACGCACTAATCGGTTAGATCCGGTGGAAGAGATTACCTAGACGTATGATGCGTCCCGACAAGCACGCGAAACGGCCGTCAAGTCATTGGCTATGGTCGTAGGTCAATACCATATCTGCCATACGTCGTGCGTGAATGCGGCACGCACACGCACACGCAGGGACGGTCGATTACCTCGAGCGACCTGATGCAACGAGGGCTTCGTTTTATTTATTAATCCTGCCGTATCTGCCCTTCTATTGAAAGAAATATCTGATTCTTTAATTTAGCGGATTGTTCCTGTGGCTATAGCCAGAGAAAAAAAGGTGTCCTTGTGTGCGAATAAATTTTTTAATAGAACAACTACAAAGAACGAGAAGTTTACCGTTTTTTATTTATCAGAACGAAATTCGTCGTTCTTCGTTCATAATGATATATTCACTTGATAATTCGTTTTTAAATTTTAATCCGTGACGTTGGAGCTAAGAAAAAAATCTGAAAAAAAAATTGACATCATATGGAAAACACTAAACATCAATCACAGTTTGTTAGTAATTTGTTATTATTTCGGCATTAATAAGTTATGGCTCTTATTGGTAATTTTGATTAATTTATCTTGGAACCCCAAGTAAATACAGATAGTATTCGATCTAAATTCACATTTCTTTCGGTATCAATATCATATATTTTTATACAGAACTATAAACGAATAATAATAATTATTACTAACATTACAGTGTAATAACTATAGCAATGGAGCTACCGATCAGAATTATTTCAGATTATAATGCAATTATAGTCACAAATATCAAATACTTTTATCTCTCAGTGAAAGCGTGTTCTAGAACGCGACCGTGAAAGAAAGGACTGGTATCACAGATATCAAACCTATGAAATTGCACGTCTGCGTGCTAAAAGCGGAAGAAAAAGTTCGATCGGAGGAAAGGTTAACATGGGGGCAGCAAAATGGGGAAGGAAGAAACGGGCTCGTTCTTTTACGGGGCGAAAACGAAGGGACAAGTAATAGTCGTTGAAGTAGCAACGCAAAAATAGCGATCGAACATACCGCGCGCCCGGCCGTGTTCCCTCTATGCGTGTATGCGTGCGTGTGCGCGCTCGCTTTCCACCCCGGTGAGGGATAACGCGATGCAATGGAAATCAAGCGCAACCCCTTGCCACGGATTGGTATATACGGAGCATCGGCTCCGATGGAAGCCATTATCTTGATATGTTGGCCGAGCATCGAGCCACTCTCTTCGTTCCAGGCCCCTCTTGCTTGCCCCCCCCCGCTGCCCTTTTCCCCCCTATCCATCCTACCGTTCGGTAACGTATAATTAAAGTTGCTCACCAATGGCGGAGTGCGAGAGAAAGGAACGGAGGGAGGACTCGCCGCCGCGTTACTCTCCTTCGCGATGGAAAAAAATTTTTTCGCAAGGTAAACGGAGCTGATCGACAGGCCCTCGATGTGAACGAGGCTGAAATCCGAAACCGGAAGCAGACATCGATAAGCGAAGCCTTGAGAGCGAGAAGGGAAGGCTAAAGTTTATCGTACTCTCTCTCTTAATGAAAAATCATAACGTGGTCTTTAATTATCTGGCCTCGCGTCGTCGTGTATTACAGTCGGTCCTCGATGGTAATGCGGTACAGCGGATATATAGTGTCAAGAAAGAAGAAAAAGAAATTAGTATTCAAAAGTGTTAGTAATAATCAATTTTTATGACAAATATAGATAAATTTAAATCAAATACTATCTGTATTTTCTTGGTTCAAAAAATAAATTAATCAAAATTGCTAATAAGAGCCACAACGGTTGTTAATGCCGAAATCTTAAGAAATTAGGTAGTATTCACAGATTAAAACAAATCAGTACATAGTATTCATAAAGATGGATAACAAACAATTGTAATAAAACTTGCGGACGTTTCGACTATTATTGTTATAATTCGAGCTCCCCTCCAATATAATATGAGAAATAGAAAGTTCTGATCCTCTTCTAAAGTAGTCAATTAAATAAGATTTCTGGTCAAATTATGTAAAGATCTAACGGCATTGCCGTTAGTAGATAGTTAAGAGAGAAAATTCTCTTCGAAATGGATCAAGAAATTATATGAAGGTGACTATTGTGAAGCAGCTCTTATTAGTGGTTTGATAAATATACATATTTATTAAGAATACATAACGAACGAAGTCAAAAAACTCCTTTTAAAATCGAACATTCCATAATACTTTACTTGTTCGAATACCAAACTAATTTCTTACGAGACTACGAGACTTCAAAGCTTTACAAAGTTGCAAAGTTAGTAACTAGTTAGCAAGTAACTATGAATATGCATGCAGCTACTATCATTTAATTTAATTTAATACAGTTTAATTTATTTTGAAGTAAAAATTTATCAGCACGCACATAGATTCACGCACATACACTTACATTTCGTAATTGTACGTCGAAACAGAAATCTTTCCATGGCATCATTATGTCTTAATATGTACACACTTTAACTTGTTTACAAACTGTGTAATTTAATCAAAATTATTCTAACAATAATTAAAAAATTATATAAGTCTCTTTAATATTTACAAATACAAGAAAAGAATATAAAGAAGAATACGAGTCAGAGTGATAACTCGTGTGCAAATGTAGTATACTAGAAAAATACTTCATTTTTAATTACGAAATACACTTTTTTCATGTAATATTTGAGTCGTTTACATTATGTTTAAATTTTTAGATATCTTGTTAAAATTGTTTTCTCCGTATATTTTTTTCATAAATAAAAGAATTTGGAAGCTAATGGAAACACGATCGATTTGTTAATACACATAACACTTTCAGAAATAGGGAACATTTGAAATTTCCCGTCTGAGACACGGCGAGAAGCCGACGCGCCGTGGCCGTGTCGCCGGGAAAATCTCTTCGAGCGGTAAACGAAGGATTTATGTGCCGAGCGGGCTGAAAGTCAAGTCCAGAAGAGTGCACTTTAATGCACTCGTCGAACGTCCCGGCACGCCGCGGCTCTTCGAGGGTGCGAAATACTTCCGAAGTCACGCGGCCTTTTCCGCTCGTCGAAGAAGAAGCGTATTATTTAAATTCAGACAAGCCCGCGAAGAGTCATCGCACAAATAGAAGAATACGATAAAGCGTCACTTCTCTCGGATCAAAATCCAGACGGAGAAATGGTAGCAAAAAAAACTGTGCGAGCGTAAGATTAAAATGCGATGATGAATAATCTAATTTATTCAATTTTATATAATTTTGCTACATTAAATGTGACCGTTGTCGCCTCACCTTTTGCTGCTAGTACTTCGTATTTTTTTTCTATCCCTTTCTTTTTTTAGAATTTTAAACATTGCTCGAGTCCAATTTGTAAATACCTGCGATAAAATTATTATTAGTAAATCTAGATCTGAGTAAATTCAGAAAAATAAGCACATTCAGAGGTAGCTCTGCGCTATAAATCTGTGAGCGAAATAAAAATCTGGAGATCGTCTGCTTTATCTTTCCGAGAGTCGTATGGTTCTCTTTTTTTTTTCTAGTCGACGTACTTATTGGGATTGCGGACGGTTACAGCGCGGTTACGTTAAAGTATAGGTTCCCGCCAATATGGGGTTGGTGTTGCTATAGCCGCGTTATAGCACGATGCGTTCTGACGTTCCCATCAAATATTAACGCGGCCGTATATAAAGTGTGTTTCCCGCTTGCAAAAGGCGCTTTGTAGGGAACGCCACTTCGTGTCCATATTTCTACTTCTTCGATTTAAACGGGACAAGGCTCGTGACCGAGAGAATGACCGGGAGAATAAGGATGACCCCACGTTATAAAAAAAATCAGGAAAGCGTTTAAACATTTACTGCAGAAATCTATTTTTCCCTTTCCTCATCAAATACGAAAAAAAAACATTAATTATAGAATGTTTATTTTCGGGCATAATAAACATATAAATCAATTAAAGAATATTCAGCAACGATATACAATATAAACAAAAGTATAAGTGCTTTTATCTCGTAGTTAATAATGCGAGATAACAAAACCGACTCCACCGCTCCCACCCGTAATCTAATATCTGGTCTAAAAACGGTAGTTGAATCATAATATTCAGTTATAAGCAAAGTTAAAAATTGAAGAGTTTCTTGATAAATTAAATATCAGACGGGAACATTTTTTTCAGTTAGTTTTAAGTGGACTACACTTTACAAGTAGTTTGAAAGTTGAGAAATATTCTATATCAGAACATACAGACATTAGGCACTATTTTCTACCTTTATCATCAAAGGCTGTTCTTATGGTCAGTATCGTCCATAAGTTCGTGAAAAATGGCTCTAACACGAAAGAGAAATAATTCAAGGTGTAGACTCTCCAACTTTGAATAATGCTATGTATATCGCACTGCAATTTTTCACGTTTCTACGATAAACAATTAAAGATAAAAAAATTTATATCGCTATATAGCGATAATAATCTCTCTAATTCTATTTTGTCCAGATTAAACAGCTCCGATGATATCGGTGCGATATCAGAGTAAATATAGTCGGCCCGTTCAAAGAGACTTCTTAGCTGATCCCTGACCAGAGCCCAGCCCGGCGACTGAGGTCGTCGAAAGACAGTCAAGTGAGAGGAGATAATCGAAACTCAATTTCAAACATTTTACTCGCGGTAGATTAAGCGAGTCTATTTGCGAACTCATATCCTTCGGTCCGACCGTCGTGTCGCCCATTCGTTTCGCGATCGAGATTGAAGAAGAGAGACTGGAGACCTGAAGAGAGAGAAAGAGGGAGAGAGCAGACCAACGACCCACGCCTATGATAAGCTCATTATTCGTTTAATTTGAAGCACAGATTTCATTTTAATAATATTCGTCGCTCGAAGTATGACTACTAAGTGTCTAAGAATGTTGAAAACTAGGCAGATGTCGCGATCTTTTTATCATCTGATTCAACAGTTTCAGAAATGTCAAGACTATTGAATCGACCGCTTCAGAAATTCCATAAATGAATTTCCATCGAAAACAATAATCAAGTATTTTTAGATAGGCACTACAAAATTATCATTTACATGCGAAACAGTTTTACGTTCTTCTCCTATTATACTATACTCTATTTATCGCGCAAACTCTTAACGCTTTTATTTTGAACTATTAATTTGTTTGTTGAAATTCGGGAGTCCTGTTACTGTGTTTATTACTCTATAAACGTACTCTCTAAAATCTTCGGAATAGAATCTCAGTGAAAATTGAGCCAATCTTGGAAAAAGTAACTCGATTTTCAATCCTGAAAAGTGAGATTCACTCTAAAAGTTGCAGAGAGTATTTTCAAATTTATATTTCTTTTTTGAAAATGTATTTTAAAAATGATATCGATTTTTAATGTATAACATAATTTTTATTACATATTTTTAATTATTTTTAGTACTACACTTATAAAAACCAGAAACGCGCTTTCCTCAGTTTTTTTTTAAAAAGTTAGATTTTTTTTATAATTATAAAAATATTTCTATTTATAATGAATAGCACGTCGCTTAATCAAGCGAATCGTTCAAGGTTATCATTATTCAAAGTAGGTAGTCGAAAACCTGCTTGATCGATCCAGTGTATGTGTGTGTTTACCAGATAGGTAAACGTTTATAAGAGGAATTCGCACCTTCTGGAGAAATTCCTAGGTCGCCCCTTATTTTGCAACTTTAATAGACACACGGCCATCGAACTCTCATTCCGAATCGTCTTTCAGTGTAACGGATTTTCCCCAGACAAAAGCCAGAAACCGGGTCGAAAATATCGCCACGTCATCGCATATACGGTCGCCGGCGCAATAATTCGCGCAGCGCGCTTACGTACCCCGCGGTTATATTACACAAACGAGGAGGATGACGATAAGGCAGAAGAGACGAGGAGGAGGAGTACGAGCGATCAGCGTTTTAAAATAGAGCAATTTTTAATTATGCCGGCTCTGGCTCGTGATCCGCGATACCGGGAGACGGGAGAGCGAGTACCGACGGCAACGGATGCGGGACGAGCCTCCTAGCTTCCCAAAATGGAGGAGAGGGAGATGGAAAAAAAAAAAGAGAAGCGCAAGAGAGCGCCGCTCGCCGACGTCTCTCCATCGTCACGCCGGCAATGGCGTATCCATCCGCCTATTTATCCGGCCGTGTCGTTCGCGACGACATATTAAAAATCCGCGAGCGCGCTACTCGCCGCGGCGATCTTTTCCGCAAACACGCGGAATTATATGCGGGCGGTAAGACGTAGACAAAGGGAGGATACACACTCGCGCGCGCGCGCGCGATATACAGCGTTTTAAGTCTCACTCCTGACGACGATGTTCGTGTGTGTCGTCGTCGTCGTTGACGAGCGTATACGATGTATAGCGTCGAAGCAGCGCGTGTACAAGTACACGTGTGTGTGTATATCTATCCCGTCGCCAACCCCTTCGCTCCCTCGAAACGTTAAGCCGCCGAAGCGGTACGTAGGCCTTAAGCCGCATCGTCGCCGATCCTCCGGTGTCCCTCCCGCCGCCCCCCGTCGTCCTCTTTTTCTCTCCGTCCCGCTGTATTCTTTATCCTACCCCCGTTCCCCCCCGCTGCCACCCCGTTTCGTGTACGCGATACATGGCGACGGACGCGGGCACTGCTCTCACCGCCTTAATGCATTCGGCAAACATCGCCAGCGCGAACGGGTCTTTATTTACACTACGGATTCTTTCTCCTACGTGCGTGCATGCGTGCGTGCGTGCGTGACCGTGTCATGTGTGCGTGGTAAAACGGCGTTGCCGACGTCGAAAATCCCGATGTCGAGCCCCGAAGCACTTGACTGTGTACTACTCGTACAAAAGAGCAACCTGCGCGATCTTCCGATTTCGGTTCGAGCGGTCTTGGACGTAAAAAAAAAAATGTTTTATTTGCGCGCGAAATGAATTTTCGATGTCATATTTTTCCTTGATGAGATTACATAATTCATTTATGCACCTCACGGTCGACGGTTTTAATTTACCGTCTTAAGAAGTGATGAAAACGTTTGAGCGATTTAAATTATTCCAAACGTTAAATGTTGAATAAGATGATATATTTAAATCGTAAGAAACGTGTCCCACTTTCTGGATGAATATATATCTCGCTTTGTACTGTCCGCAAGTTCATGAACATCCGCTGATTTAGCAAAAGAGGAGAGGAGGGACGCGAGAACGCGACGCATTGTGCATTTCCTCGCATTCTTCGCACACTCAATTTACGCAAGTCACAGCGTAAACAAATTTACGCCGTTACACCGCGCGCTCAAGGAAGAAAAAAATACGCGCGCGTACAGGGTTTAAATTTTTCCGCGACATGTTAGCAGCCGCTCCGAGGCGAAGAGCCGAAATGAACGGGACGCGCGGAAGCGGGATGGGGAAGCTTGATGAGATTTCCAGGTACACGATGAAAGTCGTCCGCCGCGCGTGTCTGGCGCCATTAGGGCCACCCGTGTTTTCGCGCGACCCGTTTTCGCGTCCACCACCGCCGCCCCACCGGGAGCTACTTGTAAGCAAGACTTGGAAACAACGACGACGGGGGCGGCGTTGCGTCGCGTCGCGTCGCGTCGCGTCGCATCGTCCGACGAGCAAATGATTTTTTTCCACGGCGTGGCCACGCGGAAAAGTAGGAAACCCTGTCGAAAAGATTAGAACACGGCCGCGCCCGTGTCCAAGTAATGCCGGGGCCCGCGGGTTGCCGCCGCCGCCGCCGCCGGCCCTCTAATGCCTTATAATTTATAACTCGCCCACACCTCCCCCCGCCTCCTCCGCCACTCGCGCGCCTCTCTGGCTCCTACCAGAGCTCGTGCCATCCCCGTTCTCGCCGCCAGAATATATATCAGCGTTAAAGTTAAAGGCCGCTGGCAGTCAAGAAAGTAAGCCCCTCTCCTCCCCCCCCCCCTTCCTCGGCGAACCGTCCGGAATTTATAAATATGGCGTCTAATATTCCGCCGTTATCGCCGGACGTTGGAAGAATCGCGTCACGACCCCGAGAAACCGAGCGCCGCCCTTCCGAACTCGAGCAGCCCTCATAAATCTCTCGCTTCTCATTTTCGGGCTCTCCTCTTCCTTTAACAGCTTCATTACAACAAATTGTTGACTGAATTACACGTGTAACCGTGTGTTTTTTGTTACGTTCACAATTATGTTTCATTAATTGTGAATGGCCTTACGTTGCTTTATTAATACGCTGTGATATATTTGAATAAGTTCTTTGGATAAATAATGAGCAAATTCATCAAGCTTCGTCGAATTCTAGTCGACGAATGTTAAATTGACGATGAATTTTTAATGACTTGTTAAAAAGCTGCGCGAACGGAATTAACATTCGGGAGCTCGCGGACGACGAATGTAAAATAAAAGAAACTGTACGTTCATAACATGTATATGCATATACAGGGAGAATTATAGATTTACCGGCTGCTATCTGCTTTAAGAAAGCTGGTGACATCGATCGTAAATCTTTTACGGATACTGACAGAGGGGTGAGCTCTTTTCGCATGTATTTCGGATTTTACAGGAAAAATTATATATTTTTGGGATGAGGAATTCGTCCCACTTCTCTGTATTTCGGGACGAGTACCTCTCTCGCTATCTCTGTCGCTTTGCGTGTCCGCGTTTACGAGAACGTGTCGACGAGCAGTGACGTTATCATAGCGAGGGCGAGGGTCGACTCGCCCCGATCGCGCGATAACCAACGACCATCGTCGTCATCGTTGCAGTCGTCGTCGTCGTCGTCGTCATCGTTCGCATAACGACGATCAATCGTGCTCTGATTTTTATATTAATTTCGTAATCCACGCGTAACACACATGCTTCTCTTTGGTCACGCAAGTCGCGTGTTGAAGCCGAGTGTTCATCGCTGAATAGATCAAAGTGACCGTGGCACGAACAAAGTAGGTACGCGGTACAATGTACAGGGTGTCGATGAGTTATCTCCTGTATGAAAAAAAAAGTCTCGTAAAATTTACCAAATGTATTTATCATATTGGTAAAATATTTCGTAAATATTACTGAACATGGTAACATAATCTATTAATTGAAAAAAAAAATGCTAAATTTTCATAAACCGTTTATTTGAATGGTATAAAGCCTAAATATTGATTTAGCCTAATTTAATATTTCATAAATATAAAGATATATATTTATATGATACGAAAAACAAGCATTCATTTGCAAGTAGATGTTTAGCAGGTGCTATTCAAATAAACATCTATTTGAGTTTAAGATATTTTCTTCTCAGTGCAATAATTAGAAAGAGTGAGATTATATGCATATATAAAATTAGAAAATTAAAAGATTTTGGTTATATATATTAAACGAATATTAGATTAAAATTTTTTCGAAGATATCTCTCTCTCTCTCTCTTGATTGTTACTACCAGCTTTTTTATATAGCTATTCACATCTGTTTTCTCTCGGTAATACAAACAACAATAAAAATCTGCAGACTTCGAAAGTTCCCGCAACAAAGTCAATCTTTTTCTCCAAATATAGTAAGAAATCTCTAGTATCTACTGCGAAACGTCACAGCAGTATATTTCTAACCCATTTCATACAAGCGCGAAAGAAAAAAAGTTAGAATAGAGCGAGGGTGTGGTTAGTTCTGGTATCGGAGGGAAAGGAAAGGAGTGCCAATCGCGAGGGTGAGTTAAATGTAGATTGCGAGAGCCTTTCGAGTGATTTGACCAATTTTACAATTTTAGAGCGTGCCGACGCGTTGTGAGTGAACCAGGGAAGCAACGAGAGAAAAAGACGGGAGGGGGAAAAAGGGAAAAGTCGAGAATGGATAAGAGAAGGCTAAGGACGAGTGGTTGTGCCGCACCCCTAAAGCTCCGTATACACAGTCGTAACTGCGGCGGGGCAGTTAGGCCCGTTAAGCAATATCTATTTCCTCCGGCGTCGTTTTTCTTTCCTTCCTTTCTTCGTAAAAACGCGATTGCCATAGGCGAGATGGGCGCGGCACATTGATACACGCGCGCACAGATGGTAAATATCGATATTTTTCAGATAAGTATGGATATCTGACTTCTCAGGGTTAGCTTTACAGCCGGGAGTAGGTAACGAGAGAAATTTCTGAAGAATTTTTTTTACAGAATGCAAGCAGTGCCAACCACAATGCGTGTCCGGAGAATGTAAACGTGATTTCTTCAAATTTACTGAACATGTTCGCGAAATGCCGATCTTGGATTAATAGTTAATAGCGTGTGATTAAAAATAACAAAATAAATAATCAAAGCTATATATACAGGGGAGAAATGTAAAATGACTATTATTGAAACATTAAAGATATAATTTGCTTAGTTTTAAAGGCTAACAAAACTATTTAATCAACTATTAAAGAACTTTAATAAAGAGCAATAATAATTTTTAATATTTATAGAAGTTATATTTTAAATTTAAAAACAGCTTTCTTCCCTCTTATTTATGTTTAAATACTTTTCGGTCTATTTTACTTAAAAACATTGTAAAGTTTTAAAGTTAAAAGCGATATTCAAGTTTAACAAGCAGCTATTTGCTTACAATCTTTAAGTTTGCAAAACGATGCAATTACGTGATTAATCTATAACATTTTTTCCTACTATAATACATCTATATAAATCTCACTAATACACATTAGTAAAGTAAAGTTCAGCGCAATGAAATAATACTCATCGTGTTGATTGCGGACAGAAAGGCGAAAGATATTCCGTGAAAGAAATCGCGTGATCGTAGTAGCTTCGTGAGAATCAGTTGATCATACAATCCGGCGGCGAGATATTAGCGAGAACATCGTTATTTACTGTCGACAACGACGACGACGGCGACGATGACATAACGGCCATCGCCCGTCCCCGCCCGACACGACGATACGGATCGACCATTTTGTAAATCAGTTCCGACATTTTGTCTTCATAAATCAGGCGTTGCGAGGGCCCGCTCGCGCGGAAGCGCTGATTATAATTAACGCGGCCCGAATTAATAGGGCCGCCCGTCGTCACGCGATTCGCCGCCGGATTCTTCCGATACGACGCCATTATCGTCGCTTCTTCGACCACGACCCGAGAGCCGGCTGGCCGCGTGTAATCAACAAATTTCTCGAAAATATAACGGAAGCGACGGCGGGGGAAACACGGCAGCAGCGGGGATATCACGCTGCGAGATTTCGCTAATTAATTTAATTAATACGCCGGCCGAGAATAAATCGCCATTTGCGTGTGGGTGTGCATCTTTTTAATTTCTTCGCGCCATTCGTCTTGCCCCATCGCGGGGACGTATATAAATCACGCCAACGTGTCGTACCGCCTGTTGTTATAAGCGTGCAAAAATTAATTTGCACTGCTATATCGCGCGCACGGCTGAATTTTTTTTTTTTTTTTTTAAACAAATGCAAATTCGAGTTGCCGTAGATTCGCCGAGAATCGTACGCCGCGAAACGTAGCTCCGCATATATTAAGCCCGCAATTTAAAAATTAATAACTTTAAATCGGCGGATTTGCGTGGATTTATTCAGATATACATATCAAATCAAAAAGTTTATGAATTGAATATTGACAACATTATTTAACTTTTCGGAACTCGCGCAAAATCTGTAAAATAACGCAGTTACTGACACTGGGTCAGTGAGAAGCATTTAATTTATGTTGACTACAAGACACTAATTAATTTCAGGGAACCAAAATGACACAATTTGTATAAAAAAGAATGTGTGTATAAATATCAATATAGGCTATTTTTATAATAAATCGAAGAATCCCATGTCAATTGCATGGAAAATTAGGTGAAATGAGTTAGTTTTTATATATAATGTAGTTTATAATGTGGTATACAAAACAAAAATTGATTTTCTTTTGAAGAATGTTATAGAACTGATGGAAGAGAAACGAGCTTTTCATAATAAATAAATTGAATTTATTTTAATTTAATAAACTTGATTGAAATATTAAACTTACTAAGATTCAGAATATATCTTGAATAAACTTAATACTTGCAATGAACTTATAATAGATTTATACTTTTGAAATACTTGAAATAAGTAATTGTTACTTGCGTATATTTCTATGTGCATGTGTCTATTAACTCAATTCACCGTGTCAAAATTTTCTATAATATATAATTAATGCGGAGTCTGTGACAGATGTAATATAGAGAATATATGTGCATATTTGAGCGAGTTCGATAGATCCATCGTAATCAGATACTATCAGCAACGAAGAGTTAATGGTTTTTAACCGAATGTTATATAAAACGATTCAGGATGCCTATTAACGCTTCACAGTCACACTTCGAAAAGTTACACGATGGTTATTCTGTGTTAAAACGAACCAAAACATTTTTGAAATGTTACCAAATCAATAGTATTAGTTCCATTGACTTTATAAAATTACAGTGTATAATTCCATCCTTTAAATTAATGGAACAATGACGTGTGTTGTAGTGAAAAATTTAATTTTAACACTAAAACAAGATCGTAAACGTGTTAATTTCGGAAAATGAGTTTTTTATTTAAAAACGTTATATAACCTTTTAAATTTATAATATCTTCAAATTTTTGTTTTAGCCTAATAAGATGATTTACATCATTTTGACCCACGGTGATCACGAAGGGTTAAATAGTTACTTTCACTTATTATTAGCGACAAGTCTAAACGTTAAAATATAATGATACAGAAGTTAGTGCTTCAACGATATCGCGGTACCGTTAATGCTTCTAGTTACGAGATAACTTCCTGGTTTGAAACTCAGGAGGCGACCACCCTCAGCTACTCTGGATTCCTCGCAAGTTCTGCGGAACACGTCGCGCCGCGCGGCGCCGACTCGGGTTGGGCGGTGAGACCGCAAGAACGTCGTGATAATCGTCACGACATGCTCGGCGAGCTCCTGTTTATCGCTGCAGATAAGATCAGCAAGACGAAACTATTTCGGCGCAGCAAGACGAAACTATTTCGGGAATGCCGGCGATACGCGGCTCCGTCGTTGCCGAAGGCGTGGATGCGTGTACGCGCCTCTTCTGTCATTCCGAGCACAATAACGTGCGGCACGGCGCTCATTCGGAACTTGGCGAGCACGTGACTCTCCTCCGCATCCCGCGGAAACTTCGCCGATCGATTAAGGGGGAGTATACGCGATCGCGAGAATTCGCAAGTGACTCGAGACCGAGGTGTTCGATTTAAATGCTACTCATTGACAAGTTTGCAGATCAGACGACCGTCGCGTTTGAATGGAACGGAATGGAGTAGATTAAGGCGACTAACTGTCTCCCTCGAGTACCGTATAATGGAAAGGCAAACGACGCAGAATACGTATACAAGCGGAAAATAACTAATCCACGATGATTCAAAGTGAAGATATAGTGCATTCCCGCAAGAAAGGTGACGTAAGTAAAAAAATATAAAATTGTTCGAGAGAAAGGAAAAAAAATCACGTGTTTTAAAATTAGAGCTAATCACAAATCGTTTATTTCAAGTTTTAAGTCTACGATCTAGATATTAATTTTACACAATAGATATCAATTTTGCTATATTTCTAAAAACTATTCCTATTTTGACTTGTCATTCTTCTCGTTTTTGAATTTTTTCTATTTAAAATCAACTCGTACTTTTTCTAATTGAAGATCGATGTATTAACAATCTTTTTTTTGAAGATAAAATAAATACAATAAAACAGAGACTCGAGTATTTCCCACTTCGTATTCATACAAACTATTTTCTAAACGTGCACTGCAAAAAAACATAATTTAATTTGGATTCTGATTGAAAATGGACCAATCAGAATTTTCTGGATGAATTCATTATTCTAATTAAAACATAACCAGAATTCTGATCGATCAGAATATGATCAGAATTTTCTGGTTCGTTCCATCTTCAACTAGAAATTTTTCTCAGTGTAGAAAAAAAAACAAGATATCGAAGGCCTCATGAATACGAACAGACGGACTCAACGGTTTTAGTGGATTCGAAAAGTTAAAATCATTCATCAACTGGCGTTCCTCCGCGAGTAAGAATAACGAGAGCTTGCCTGTTGAAATGAAATAACAGGGATCAACGATGAAAAAGCATGTGGGCCCGCTTATAGCTATTTATTCTTCGCGTTCTCTCTGCGCAAAAAGTTCCGATATTCTATCAATACTTATCGGGCACAATTTCGTTTTATTCGATAGGGGCTGTGAGCGGAGAGACCGGGCAGGGAGGGGGAGGGGGGCGAAAGGGTGAAATGTTCGTATTTACGCAGGCACTAACGGATTTGCGCGTGTGAGTGAGTGCAGCTGTATGCGCACACATATACATATGTGCCAGGACGGCGGAACAAACTTCGACATGAATTACTTAGATTAATTTAGTTGGGCGGCAGGGCGGCCTGCCGCCGTCGCTCGTTGTTGCTTACTCTCCGACCTTCCCCCGTGTATCGCGCCCCCGCGATACAATCCCGCGGTCGCCACCACCGACCTCGGCGTCGCCACCACACATACATACATTCTCTCTCTCTCTCTCTCTCTCTCTCTGTCCGTCCTCTCAGTCTTCTCTCTTTTACTCTGTGGTATCGATTCCGACTTACTTGTACTTTCGCCTAATTTTAGAAGCCACGGCCGAACGATAAATAACGCCCGCCACCCGCCCTCCATCCTTCTTACGTGCGCTTTTATTTATGGCCCTCTCTCAATCCCTTAAGGACGCGCGTTCACCGCGAGTCTTTACGAGTCCCTCCTGTTAGCGTGAGGGACGCACGGATGTTGCGCATGTCATATTCTTTGCCACTTCCGGAGCATATGCTATTTGCAAAATCGACATATAACTTCGTGTTTTCAAGGCACTTTTGAACAACCAAAAGACGCTTTATTCATTTAATTCTCAACTGCACAATCAAAGATGTTCTAATTCACTAATGGATATTTTAATTCGGGTTTTTCTTTTAGTTGTCTTTGATACAAATGTTTTTCAATTAAAACGTTGAACTGAAATATAGAATCTTTTGTCAACGAAAAAAGATCTTAACAAAAATGTTAAACGTTATGTCCAAAAACGTAAACAAGAATTTTATAGAAAAGTGCACTGAAAAATAATTTATATCAAATCTCAATACATATTTTTTTAATTTAGCTAATAATATTAAACAAAAAATATGTATTAAGATTTTTTCTTCCTTCTTATATTAGTTATAATAAATATTTAATTAGCACTCTCTATGCAAACAAATATTTCTTAAAATTTAGTATATTTTTTCAGTGCACAAAATAATATACTCGCTCAGATTCAAAAGGTGTAGTCGAAGGTTAATGAAAACGACGTATAACAAGCGCGCGTATCTATTATATAAATTAACTGTAGATAAATTGAAGTTAGACGTTTCTATTGATAACGAATGAGTCTTTCAAAGAATTTGTGAATAAAAGAAGCCATGTAGTAATCTTAAGACTCTTCTTGTATTTTTTATTCTTATTTGTGCAGAACTGTTTTATCAAAGTTATTTTAGGCGCATGATTTAGACAATCTTTTCGATTCTAGGATGTGATACTATTTTATTTTGTTCGGTTGCGTATTCATCCGATGACGAGATTTCGAAGCGTTACGAGTAAATCATTCGGTTTATCGGACCGCGCGAATTCGGGACGGCGATAAATTCCACGCGGCGTGTTTACTCGCGTGCACGAATCGAAACTTTTCGCCTAGGAGGAAGAGAGAGAGAGAGAGAAACTACTGGGGAAGAGAGAGAGGACGAGGAAACCGGCAACGAGCATCGATCGCCGTCCATCAGAAGACTTGAATTCACGGACACCTCGAGGTGTCCTAATTTTCATTTCCTACCTCGTTTCGTTCCTTCGACCGACTCCCCTTTACACGGGTCTCCCCTTAACGCGACCCAAGGATGACTCGACTCGAATTATCGACTCAATTTCATGCGGAAACATACCGCAGGGACGCTCCACGAGAATTTGGAGATACGCGACAGGAGTGAACTATATTCTCTAACAGCATATTAACGCTAGAGACAGATTTTTTAAAGTATAGAATTTTATAATAAAAGTACCTCTGCACAAACTATAAAAATAAATAATTTTGATAAAATTAAATATTCTCATTTATTTTGTATCTTTTAATATGTTTAGAATATTTTAATTAATTTTAAGTATTTAAGAGTCTATCGTATTTAATACTTACTTTAAGTACGATGTCGCGTTTAAAGTAAATATTTATAATAAATTTACTTCAATCTAAATTGATTAATCAAAAATTTTCAGATTATTCTAATTTTTAATAAGTAGAAAATTTTTAATACTAAATTATTTTATTTTTATTCAAATTATTTTATTTAAATTATTTAATAATTATTTAAAAAGGATAACTCTTTTAACTTATAAAAGTTGTAATAGTTTATGCAATATATTTAAAAAATGTCCTACAATCCGTAAACCGAAAATAAAGAGCAGTTAAAAACAAAATTTGATGTCACAGATATTATTCCATTAGAGATATATGATAGTACATACATTAATATTTATACTTTAAACAAATGAAATACCTACATATGAAAAACTATATATATATAACTTGTGTTTATAGTATTTTTATTGAACAACATATTTTTATAATTTATGTAGTTTATTTGTTATTATTTCTGTTGTTATATAAAATAAAATTTTAAAAATTCTAACAAAAATATTAATGATATTAAATATTAAATATAAATGTTTTTGTACAAGTACTTTAAGTATTCAAAATAATTTATGCAAAGCTGCAATTCATCGATTAGTTACAAAGATTTAGAACCAAATAAACATTTTGTTTATTTACAAGACAACTAATTTCTGCATCGCAATGTAACTTTACATAAATCATTTTTAATACTTGAAGCTTTATACTGAAAAATTTAAGCTTTTGTTGTTATTTTATTAAATATGTATATTTTTGCATATATTTATATTAGAGCGCAGATAAAAGAGAAATACTATCTACTTCTCATTGCAATAACTGTTGATTCAGATGGTGGACCGTTGTTAAATTTGTTTATTACTTTTAAAATGTAATCTATAATAATCTGTAAAATTTTTTTTATAACTTTTTTTTATTTTAAAATATCTATCTTTAAAAAAGCAACTTTGGAAGAAGCGCAGTCATAGTTGTTTTTGGGACAATTTCAATATTTGACCGATCAACGCTTCGTAAACTTCGAGCTGGAATGTCGACTATCTTAACTGGATCAAACTCTGCAGAAATTAACAAAGTGCTGTCGGCTCCGTTCTTGAAGAATTCGATCTAGTTTAGGTAGCTGACTTCCGAATGCCTCGAATAAACTTGATGTAATCAGAGAATACTTCTAATAATAAACAGTAATAACGGATTTCTTTGCATGAAATAAATAATGATGCTGATAACACGCGGATTTATACTCGCTGCTAATGCCATTCGTGCGGTTAATCAAGCGAAAACGTTGGAAATGACGGAAAGTGGCCATTATCTCGGGAAACGCGACGTAAAATCAGAGAAAAACGTAGAAACGTCGTTGCGTTTTTCAAAATTATCTCCTGGTGTGTAAAGGGTAAAACGCAAAATCTGTGTATCGAGAGGAAGAGAGGACGGGGGATAGGACTTTTATTTCCATCGGCCGCGCGTTTCGAATGCGCGACTTCCCGGACGGCTCGATGCGCCCTCGGGACTTTTCTGTTTTTTCTGTCGTGGTGAGCGGAAAACGACCGCGTGTTCACGCGACAAAGGCGCGCGCGTACACGCGATCGAGACGACGACAGCGAGAGGAGAAGGGACGCAGGAAGGGACCACCAGCTTCGGAGGATCGAAGTGGAGGAGGACGGTAGCGAGCCGGACACGCGTTTCGTGCGGCGCGTCTACCCGGTGTCGCGGAAATAATAGATGAACCACGACTCGACCGAGCGTGCTACCGTGAGGACGGCGGGAGGGGCTGAGGGTGGGGATCGAGCGGATGCGTTGGGAGAAGAGGAGGGGGGGACTAAACAATGTTTTTTAGCCACTGAAATCCTCCTGAATTTTTCATCGGCCCCTATGTTTTAACCCTTTCGCCACCCCGAGAGAGAGGAAGGGTCCTTCCACCCCCTTCTCCTTTCTCTCTCGCTCGTTCGTTCTCTCCTTCCTCCTTTTCTATCGTATCTCTCTTTCGTCTCTCTTCTTGAATTATGTACACGCCGGTGCTGTAACGCCGAGGTACCCGTCGTCATCGTCGTCGCCGCCGTTGTCCGCTTTTCGCAATCGTTACTATTGCAGCACGTAAAAAAGAGCAAGGTAAAAAGGGGAGGGGGGGCGCAAGAGAAGGGGAGAGGGACCGAGAAGTGAGACGAAAGAGGGGAGAAGGATGGACGATCCGCGCGGGGCCCGCGCGTAAATCTTTTAATTAGCCGATAAGGAGGCAAAAAATGGCGTTGCGACGTTCACCGCGGCCGCCTCTCCTCCTCTCCCGATCCCTTCGCATCCCTTTATTATCCACGGTGTTATCTTCGGGCGGAGACGAGCGTATTTTCCGATCACCGTGTCCGGAATCTAGGCGAGTAATAATAGGTTTTTTTTAACGAGGACACTACCGCGCTAACGTCGTCGTTGTTGTCGTCATCGTCGCCGTCGCCACCGCCGCCGCGACCACCACCTCCTGCTGGCCACCCTTCCGCGCGCACACACACCCTTCGCATTCACCCCCCTCGGTCGGCGTAAGCAAGCGTGCAATATTGATAGACCGCGGGGATACCTATTTGCACGGTTACGCGGCGGCCGGGAAAGAGGAAGGGAGGAACGTAAGAGGGAGAGAATGGTAAGAGGGGAACGGTGGGAGTGGAGAGGTGGCGGTCGGACGGGGGCGAGGGGTCTCTACATAAAACCATTATGTAATTACATCTAGGCTGGTCGAACGAACGAACGAAGGAACGAGGGGTGGACAGGGTTGGCGTAGGCGAGGAGACGACGAGGGCAGGAAACTCGCGATAGAGTAGAGCGCAGATGAGAGAAAGGGAAGAAGAGAGAGAGAGAGAGAGAACGGCAGGCGGGGTGGCTTGAATTTGATTTCAGAGAAAAGGGTTGATACTGCTACTGCCGGTTCCGATCGCGTGATCCGAACCACCCTTTCGCTCCCCCGTGCTACGTGTTACGTATCGTACGTGCATAAAGCCGCCTCGCGTTGCGGCCAAGCGGGATAGACAGGCAGAAGGGTATTAATACACATACGTCTTCTCCCCGTGAGTGTCTTCTCTCCCTTCGATCAGGATGGTCGAGGATTTCCCGAGCTCGTTTCTCCGACCGTCAACGGGACGTGATCTCGCTTACATATGCGTGTACGACTTCGTTAGAATTTCTGTCAAAGTGATAGTAAGGTCGACACACGGAGGACGGCATGAAATTACCATTTTCTTCCATCTATCGTCTCGCATCTATGGATAGAGTCTTCCGGTAGTAGTCTTCTGTTTTTTCATTATTCTACTTCGATTAACATTCTATTTCTTAATTGCAATAATTATGTGACTATTGGTATTATTTTTTACGTTATAAATAGGTTTCGGTTTTCTATACATATAAATACATATCTGTACACTGTATAAAACATATGTAATATAAAATAATATTAATTAAAGTTACACTAAATTATATAGATGTCTGTTTGAATTCGTGGATTAAAACACTTATATTCCCAACTCGCAATTTTTTATTATTTACGGAAGCACGAGAAACTAAAAACAATTTTCCAATGTATTTCAATTTTTATGAACAGTACAATTTTAGATACAAAAAAACAGTAGCAAATCTTATGTTTTAATTCTGAAGTTGTGAATAGGTTATTGAAAAATTTGATATAGAGAATTAGGAAGCCATAAAAAGAAAATAATTGCCAGTAATTTATATTTCGATCCCAAAATACATTTCTTTTCGATATAATATAATTGACAAATTATACAGTAAAGCGTCATGAAAAAATCTAGGTCATGTCCCCTAAGCACTTTACAAATTTTTATCGTTTCACCATTTATATATCATAAACTAAATATACACGCTTCGTGACTGTAATATTATTTGTGCTCCCACTGGGACCTATTACGTTCGACCTTTATTATACTCGCCGTTCCTTCTCGCGATTCTACCGCAAAGTAAATTTACTCGGTTGATTTAGCCTGCTCCTAATGAGTAGTGCTTTAGAAATTCGCCTCAATCAGTACTCAATTAAAAATACAACTCCCGGTCTGCTGGAATAATCTTCGAATTGCCAATTACATACAAATTATTCATGACACGATAAGTTTTATTTATTACGTGACAAATAAATATCTTAAATAATATTTTTAAAAATGTGACATAAAGATCGATTGAAAACTGTGCGTCGAAAAGGCTAAAAATCGATCAATAGCTATAATCTACAGAAGGGAGTAATAAGAGCTGTTCTTCCCCCATTTTCACAAGCTCGTGTAAAACCACATCGGATGTTACGCGCTTAACGAGGGAGAACTGAGATCGAAGTAATTGATCGGTTTGGTTATCGAGACGCGAGCCGCGGGCGCAGATTCACTCGCTTGATCGTTCACTTGCTCGCGAACAGCGCTTGAGGATTGTCAGCTCAACGGGATTGATCCTCCGGTAGATCGAGCATAACGAGAGGGTGGACGACAGGTTGAGGGCGCGTTGGCGAGAGAGGAGGGAAGGAGGAAGAGAGAGAGAGAGAGAGAGAGAGCGAGGGCAAGAGAGTCCTTTCCTCTTGCCTACCACAACGAGGCTGCTCGTTGGCGTTAGCGGTTTCGAGCTCGGTCTTTGATTTCGCCCTGACGTGTAGGCACTACGCGATACGCTTTGGTCAACCTCCCGTGGAAAAGGCACCCTTCTGGTCCTGGATCTCCATTACGGTAGTCATGGCGACCGCAATTGATTCCACGGGGGTGAGGGTGGACGGTGAAGAGAACGGAGAGAACGAGCGCGCGGGGGAGAGAACGACGGCCGACGGCCGACGTGGAGGACAAGGGTGTTTGGCGGAGTAAGAGAGAGAAAGAGGAAGGGATATTGGGGCGAGAGAGGGGGAGAGAGAGAGAGAGAGAGAGAGAGAGAGAGAGAGAGAGAGAGAGAGAGAGAGAGAGCGAGCGAACGCGAGAGAAAGAGAGAGACCAAGAAGGGGTTGCAAAGGGAAAGGGGACACTGGCTCGGTCAGGACGTAGGGGACGAATGCTCGGTGGAGATCGACAGAGGGCATGGTGTTACTATGGTGGTGCTACACAGCACTCCCTTTATCCGATACAATGCAGGCTAAATAGCACTGGTCAGTTCTATGGTGTTGGATTAGAGATACGTCGCTCGTTTGAGGCGAGCCACCCCGATCCGTACCGGATCGGAGTGGACCCCTGTCGCTCCCCGCACCCTAGCGACCAACTCTCTCGCCATCACCGTCATCGCCGACCTCCGTCACGTTCGAATTACCTGCGTGGCGGCCGCCGCCTGCGTAACATCGAGTCCGACAATACAATCGAGAATCGATTTCACGTGCGAATTGTGAACCGCGTAGGGCGGTCGCCCCCTTCCTTCCATCAGGCACTCATGCGAAAGTTAGGCAGAGTTTCATTGATACATGTGCTTGTTGATCTTTTTGGGAGTCACGTTTGAGTAAAGTAGCACGGGATGATCAAAGCTAACGCGTCATAGTTCTCTCGGCCTTAATTCGATACCTCGGATCGAGACGTATGTACGTATCAACGTGTATAACTGTATATTCAGGACTTCAGAATCCTCTAAGGAAATATACCGCGCGTTAATTTCACGCTTGCCATGAAGTCAAAATTCGATTAAAAAGCGATCAGACGAATATTAACATCTTTAGTGAACAATATCGTGCCCGCGTCTCATCTTATAGGATAATTAATATTCACGAAGTTAAAGACATATGTGCTCAAAAGTCTCTGTACTATCGAGAAACCGCGATCAATCCAACGAGACATGATATCCTTTAGAGATCTTTCGCGTTCATCGTTTGGGAACTTTCTCTCCCTCTCCCTCTCTCTGAAAAGTATCGGGAACTCATGCCTCCCAGAGACGAGCCGAGAACTTTGTCAACTGTATCAAAATTTTGAGAATGGGGTGCTAACTTCAACAAGAGGACGCGATACTTTCGAGACGCACTGTACCCGCCCTCGCTGCGTATTATTACTATCACGGTCGCGGACATTATATAGTAGATGGCAGCTACCATTAGTGCGCCTGGCTGGTTGCACTAGGTCTGGGCGCCTAGGCGCGATACGCCAACGAGTATTTAGTGCCTGATTGTACGGTGCTGTCTCACTCTCTCACTCTCTCACACTCACACTCGCTCGTCGAGGTATACGGCGGCACGATGCCGACAGGGTTGGCGGATGCGAAAGGGGGAATTTGAAGGGGGGACGAACGGGAGGCAGGAGGTGTGGGTGGAGAGAGAGAGAAGCAGCCATTGTCCAAAGTGCCAAAGTTACATGGCGCGTCGTAACTTACGTCGTATTATGTAGGTACACGCGAGGCCGCGTATACCTAAGGTACACGACCGCTTAAGTTTCGACGAGGCGCACCCCGGTATCTCCCTTACACGACGAGCACTGTAAACAGAAAGCGAGCGAGCGAGCACTCCGCGTGAGAGTGAATGAGCGAGTGAAAGGAAGAGAGGAAGAGAGAGAGAGAGAGACAAAGAGAGAAACACAGAGCGTGAAAGAGAGAAACGGACGAAAGGAAAGGGTGCGAGAGGGTGAAAAGGGAGATACAACGACGTCCGCCCGGAACGATCGATAAAAGTAAAATTGTCATAACGCGGAACGGCAGTAACGACAACGAGGGTGACGGTGACGGCGACGGTGACGACGACGACGACGAAGACGACGTGAACGTTATGCGTGAACGATCGTGCATTCCGGGGTTTCTTTATGGTCTGATGAGACCAACGGCGCGAGCACACCGCCGTTGCTCCCTTGCTCTCGTGTATACACACGCTTAACGTCGTAAAACGCCAAATCATTACCTAGTCCGGTAATAAGAGAGTCGCCTTAATCGGCGTAATTACACGCACAGACACGCGTGCGATCAACGATCGAAAGAGTTGAAAATCATTTGCAACGCATTAAAGAAACATTTAGCGAAGGTCCTGAAGCATTATAAAATTCCATTGTGCTTTTATATACATACACTGTTAAATTCATAATGTCAAATTATACCCAATTTGAGTTATTTTTAATCATTCGTACAGGTCGCTCCTACCCAATATGTCGTTAATTTAACTAAAATAATGGAGTTAAATAATTTAACTCAAGAAATGTATTAATTTGACTCAAATTTAGCTTGTTATTTATTAAACGTTAAATTTGAACGCTGTTTACTTTAAAATGTAAACAATTCGACCATAAATGGATTGATTTGGCATAGTTTTTTCAACCATATGTTCCGTATTAAAATAATACATTTTGACACACTTAGAAGTTAAAAATGACAAAACGTTATTTAATTTAAGGCATTGATTTAAATTTAATCCTTTAGTATTTTACAATGCATATATATGGAGATATATATATATATATATATATATATATGCGAATAAAATATGTTCAATAAAACATGTAAATAGATTTTAAATTTAAATAATACTATAATAGTTTATTAATAAAAATTGCTATATCAGACAATATACATATAAGATAATTCATTTTGAGCCTCGACCGTATTCTTTAATTATTTTTGATTGACTTGAAATGAAAAAATATATAATCTAAAAAATAATACCATTTATTCGGAGTTTTATCTACATAATTTTTAGAACATCAAAAATCACGGACTACAAGTCGTATAAAAAAATTACCAAGTGTTCAATTTTTATTACTTGGAAGTTTTAACGGAATAGATGTTTTCGATTTTACATTAAAGAGAGCTATTTCTTTCTTTCAACAAAAATATTGGCAAATTTAGTCGTCTTCATGCGATTAACGATTGAAAACAAGGAGAAAAACTAAGAACTTAAAAAATATGAATGCGTGATAAAATCTTCGCTGAACTAGAAAATATTGGGCTCTAATAGAATTTTTATCCGAAATGAGACAATTAGTATGATTTCACAAAAACATGCCACGTCGAATATTGGAAAATTGCGATAAGCGATAACTCGCATTTTTATCGTTAACAAGAATGTGAACTGACTCGATTGCTGAACTGACCGAAACTGTACGCTCTTGAAGGGCTTGAATTGAAAACGATTGAGATGTTCGGCATTGCTAACGATAGGATATAATTCGGCTGAAGGATTTCTGTCTGGCGCAACGACCGAGAGAAAGGTGAGATCGAGACGGAGAGAAGAAAGGCGTGTGGGCTGGCAGTAGAGTATCTATCGATAATCGACGCAGCGCCGGGTGCAGGTGTGTAACGACGTGGCACCGAACACGCGCATACAGGTGTGTACGAGTTCGGACAGTAGGGGGACGGAAGGGGAGATGCGAGAGAGGCAGGCGAGGGCGGGCAGTGGCATTTTGTAAATTAAATTTTAAATATTAAAAATAGCCTGGTCCGCTCTCCCCCGTCTATCCCTCGTGCGTCCCTTCCCTTTCTTTCTTCGGGCCGCTGCGCTTTTCCAGCCGCGTTATCCATCGCAACCACCCCCTTCGACGGTCACCTCTCCCCCCTCCCCTCCCCTCCACCGCGTTCCCCTTTCCCCGCCGGCAACCCGGGGGGCAACCTGCGAGCCACTTACTCATTCGTCGATAATAATTTTATTCGGGAGTGAAAAATTGGTGCTGCCCCTCGCTTTGCTTTTTTTCGACGTGAATACGCGGAGCAAGTATCCCCACATTGTTTTCTAATAATAAAAAAAAAAAAAAAAGATCGATAACATATGTAAATTGCAAAAAATTACATCGCTCTTTATATGCATAAAATAATTTGAATAATTAAAACTGTTATATATATTGTGTATATCTATAAATAAATATATGTATGTGTATATATATTATATATATATGGTATGTAACGTACATACATACATATATTCGAATCGGGTGAGTTAAGTTATATAAATTTTATTTAAATTAAACTTTGATTTGCAATTCAATTTATCAAAGTGTAATGTAACAAATTAAAAATTCGTCGAAGACGAAAGTCCCTCGTACTTTTATCAAGATGAAATCGACTCCAGGAAGAATGCGCGACGAACAGGAGGGGATATCTTGCCGTTCTCCCGATTGTGCTTTACGTAACGTAATACTTTTCAGAAATATACAATTTCGTATAATACGCGTCTCGTTTTCGCGCTGCTAACCCTATTTCCTATTTCGTCCTTTTTCGCATCGAATTTTTTTCTCTCAAAATACAATAAGCTCCGTTCGCTCCCACTCTCCTCGAGTACTCACTCACCCCATCCCCGCGCGTTCTACGCGCTTCCTTTTTTTCCTCTCTCCGCCTCGCATCTAACTGGCGAGCGGGCGTGCGCACGCGGTCAGGTACGAGAAAGGCGAGCCGTGTCCCCCCGCATGCATACTGCAGAGCGCTTTTGATCGGACCGGACCCCGGCGGGATGAAATATAAAAATCGCAATAAAGCGCCGCTACCGGTGCCGGGAGAGATGCTTCGATACCGTATCCGGGATTCGGTAGGCGCTCCTTCCCGCGCGCGCAAACAAACGCAGCCCACCCCCGCTGCCGCCGCCGTCGCCACCTCCCCGGTATTATCGGCGCTCGCTGCCAGTGTCCTCTTTTTTTTTTTTTGCCTCCCTCCTCTATCGAATGTCGTCCCCCGGTGAGACTCGGGGGCGAGCTGCAGGTCACCGTTTCCGAGGGCAAGGACGGGGTGCAACTGACAATGAGAGCTGTTCGCGATTTTCCCACCCGGCTCGAAATTTCGCGATTATCGACAGGAAAGAAGTGAGACGACTTGCCTATACCTTATCCTACATCTTTTGTTCCTTCGAGACAAATCGTCGTGTTTTATATTTCCAACACGATGGACGATCCCCTTCAAATTTTCGCTACGTAGTTAAACTTCATTAACCGTTTAAAAGACTTCCTCCTCACGGTTCAATTTTTATCCGGTGTGCATAGTCCGATTTAGATTCTTGTAAGCAAAATTTTCCTACATCATTTATGATAAGCTAATCTTGATAGATCAGTAACTGAAAGTTATACTTAGCGAAAAGCATATAATTTTCACAAAGCGCATGAGGGAGTTAAAGAATGCTATCTTACTATCGATCCCTTGGCGATAGTACCCTATAGAAGGTGAAAGAAATCGTGACCGATGGTATGCTCGTTTCGCATTTCTCGCGAAAGCGCAGTTGCCGTACCTGTCCCGTCCATTCTCCCGTTTGGAAACTTACGCAAGTAGAAGAAGGAGAAGTCCAAACGAGCAGAAAAAATAACGGCAGACTCCGCCGGTGGAAGGTCTCCGCCTGATGAGGAAAGGGGCGAAGGGCGCGCCCTTCTTACATGGAACGTTTGACGAGGATTGCACGAGGAGGAACGCACGGTCGAAACTTGTTCTAAGCTATTTACGAACGGCAGGAAGCCATCGTAAAGTCAATTTGAGTTCTCGGTAAGTGGCTGCCAGGCTGCGAGTCCTCCAGCCAGGAAACCCCGAATGCGCGAGCGAAAGAGAGGTGAAAGAGAATGAGATGGTGGGAAGGGGTGGAGGAGGGGGCAAGAAAGAAGACGCGAAAAGAAAAAAAGTGGAGGAGAGAAGAGCCCTCTAGTCTCTTTATTTCTCTTCCGGGACGCTCGACTTTTTACCTTCCACCTCGTGCGCATACGTGTATATAGCTCGCGTATATATTTATATTCGAGCGTGTGTAGAAGTGTGTGCGTGTGCATATAGGGTGCTCCTACGTCTCGCGTGTCGCGAAAAGTATCGGAGAAACGCGGCGGAACGAACGGAAAAGGCGGTCTGATTTTGAGAGCGTAAAATACGTTCGGATTAGCTCCTTCATACTTTTCTCTAGTATCATAAATTAGGTCATTATATGAGAGGCCAGTCTGTCTACCGAGTGTCTAAAAAATCGCATATTTTTATTCTACAGCCGGAAACTGAGAATAGAAGTGCGTTTAAAGCTGTGTTCACACTAACGAGTAACGATTGTCGATCGGATCGCGATTTGATTAGAGTTTTCAACCAATCGAATCGGAGCAAAGCAGTCACCGATTGCTTTGCTCCGATTGGTCAAAAAGTGACCGCCAATCACAATTCCGCAATAGCTAGTGATTACGGCTTTAGAGAAGCTACCAATTTTGTTTCAGCGGATAAACATTAATTGCCGTATAAGTATATAGATACTGCTGAAATCTCCAAATTCCGTGCGGACTTCAATTATTCTCAAGACATTTCACGAAAACGTTTAAAGATCCCTATCTATACTAAAAGATATAATATTTAAACGGCGATACCGACGTGGATTCGTCGCTCGATCGAATTCTCGCTGTCTCGCCGGAAGAGTCGGGACGACTCTCGAGACACCCCGTATACGTAGGAAGACACGCACACACACATATATGCGAGCACATTTATATATGTACAACGAAACTATACGTAGCCGGGCGGCTACGCTCAGACGCAGCCAGACTGATAAATGATTCATACAATATTTCTCTCTCCCGGGCTCCCCGGCTCGCTCGCTATCTCGCCGCGGAGGCTACGAAGAAAACCAGCGAACATTAATATATATTTTATGTTTTTGGAGGGGGAGAGGAGGGTAACCGTGTATGTGTCCGCCACCCTTGCGTGTGGGCCTGCACACTTACTTGTTGTATGCGTGTATACATACATATGACTTCATGGTGCTTCTTCCACGAGATGGATGACGCGAATGCTATGACCCTTCGTATACCGGGTGACGAACGATCTCTCCGTCTTGAACAGGGTAATCTGAGCGAATATGCCAGGGAATTACGGAGTTCTTTGCTAGAACTATTTAAGGATCGTATATTCACAGTCGTTTCTCGGAGATTTATACGGATTTCTTATACTCGTGCATACGCGAGTAGATGAGGGTTCCCTGTCTCCTGAGACGACGAGATATGAGGCCTTTATTCCAAAATATTGAAGAAACTCATTTTATATAAATATATGATATAAACAAGGATGCGATATATAAAAAACACGTTGAAATCAATGAGAGATCTCATCTGATTATTTTCTTTATTTTAGAATTTTTTAAATAACAGTTATACGGCGCAAAATGATTCTCCAATTTTGTTGCAAGTGTGAAGAATTTATTGATAAAAAATCGAGCCGAGAGTTATTCTAAAAATATAATTTATTGTATTACGTAAATCTTTTCCCTTGTATATTCTACTCGGGTTATTCTACTCACGAAGCGGCGTGACCTTCGCGTGGAGAAGTAATTCTCCGTTCGTGTGGAATTTACGTAAATTAAGTGCGATGGAATTTGATGATCTAATTGCGACCTTCTTTCTAATTACGGGACGGTCAATTTATAATTCCGTATAGAGGTATACTTGGACGGCTATTTCCGATTTAGTTCGCAATCGCCTTTTAGTTCATCTTACACGGAAGGGAAGACCGAGCATTCTCGTGTCGCAAGAGAATCGAAAAGTTGTATCGATCCGAAAACCAGGGCGGCGAGAACGAGGTTAATATCGTGGGAATTATTCGCAACCTTTGACCGCCGAGAGAGACAAATATAATATATTTTAAGATATAACCACCCTTCCCCCTCCCCCGCGCCCCGACTCTACGCGGTGAATAGTTCATGAGCGGAGATGCAGAAACGGGCGTTCCCTGAAAAATTGAAATTCTTGAAACCACCTCACTCTCTCACCGTGTCGTTTAATATTGAGCGTTCGCGAGATCGCACTTCATTATTAAAGCATATGAGAGTTCGAACTGGTTTCGATATACCTTGGGAAACGCGCAGGAGCTGTGGAATGACCCACCTAGTTACCCGATTAAAGAGAGACTCGTATTTTCGGAAACAGAGAAACGCGAATCTGCATACACTTGGCATACATTCCTTCAAGTATATATTCCTTGACACATATTAATAATATTCGCTTTAATATTAAATGTTATAGATACTAAAAGTGGAACATATACTAATATCGTCGTTCATTTAACTCGTAACTAGAACACGTACAGATCTTGGTGACCCTGGGAAATTTTCTTAATTTTTTATCAGAATAATGATTTCGAATAATTTTATGTTTTACATCTTATTTTTCACAATTTTTTTCTATTCGTGTGAACAAACTATATTAAGTTCAGGTATTGCAATTTTTTTATGAAAACTGTAAAGCACGATCTACATAATTGCGTAAACATATGGTTGTAAGTGGTGGTACTTGTGAGAACTCTTTAATCACAGTTGGATTATTCTCACTGTAATGGTCAATCTTATAACTACAACTACGTCAATTATAGATCGATTAAAACTTCTAAAACAAAAAAAATTTGTGAATCCTAAGGACCCGCACTTTAGCGTCACAACAATGTTCCCGTTATGGATGAAGTATGTTTGAATGTATGGTTATTAAAAAGTTATCTAAAATTAGGTTTGATTAAAAATGTAAGGACACTTTGTGTACAAATTTATATTTAGAAACGATATTAAAAGAAAATATATCGATTGAACTCACGAATTTTACTCTGCGGATCACCTGCGTGGTTTTCGACCTGTTCTTTTGCCACATCCCAAGACTGAATTTCTTGCACGGTTCATCTTTAGTCTTTTTCCTTTCAATGTGGAAAGAAAAAGATAAAAGAATGGACCTTAATTCTGTCCAGGGAACGTTTGATCGATCAATGATCGTCCGAAATATTTGTGAGAAACCTCTCTGCGTACTCACCTGCAACAGAAAATAAAGCACAAATCAGTTAATTGAAGAAACATTCCGTCGCGAATAATAGCGTGTAATTAGTGAAAATCGAATAAATTTAGTCGCCCTCCCTCTCGAAATACCATGAAAAGGGGGACGCGACGTACTTTATTGACACGGGCGTGGGTCGAAAAAGGATTCGCGCAGGCAGTTTTAATTTTACATTCCTTGCCTGCGTCGCGATGCCCGTAAAAACAAACGGCGGGAGAAAAGCGCGCCGCCATTGTTCGGCCGGTTATTATGGGCCGAGCTACCGACGCGGCTAATTATTCCGATGCTAATTGAAGAGATAAAATTTAATCGGATTCCTTCGCGCAAAATAAGAGAGCGGGGCCGGAGAGAAGAATAACTCCAAGAGTTATAATTCTGTCGCGATCTCGCCGACCGCTCCTCGCGGCGACGGTCGATACCGGCCTCCTCCGTAACAATTGTCGTCGATAATAATGCGTATCGGGAATTCATTAGAATGGAAAACTTTCGCGATGCCCATGCCCCGAGCAACGTTATAAGATTCTCTTACTGTTTCAACTTTGTGATTTAATCAGCAATCGTTTTGACAGCATCAGCGCTTAAATCGATGGGACATAGAGTTTTTCTTCCCACAAATACCTACGCCAATATCACGTTAAATTCAAGAAAGTCTTTCAGAAGTCACGCTTCTCTAATTCGTCCAAGAAGATACGTTCTCGATTATTAGTAAAATACTATTAAATAAATTTTGTTTTTTCTTTTTTATTATCAGGTTTAATAATTGTATGCACTTAAACGTTAATGAATCTATGAAATTATCATGACATTCTATTAATACATAGAAAAAAAATTGTAGTTTCAGCAGCATTTTTATAGTTTTACAAATTTTTGTAAAAATAAAAAAATTGCCAAAAATGAAAAAAATGTGCTAACTCCGCAAATTTAAGTACACTTTTTTCTGTACATATTTTTTTATTTTTGGTTTTTTTATAAAATAAAAAAACAAAAAATTTTTTTATATAAAATTGTAAAACTGAAAAATGATGCTAAAATTATAAAAAATGATAAATAATGGAATTAAAAAAAAAATTTTTTTTTTTACATTAATCGACAGTCGTATTATGGATCACATGTAACACCCAATCCTCTAATAATAAAATCAGGAGCAGATTTGACTCCTTAGGATGATAGTTAAAGTGTTTTTTATTTCACTGCAATTATTTAAAGTCGTGCAGGGGGTTAGTAACATTTGTGGCATTTTTCATCTATAAATAAAGAAGTTTCATGTTGTTATTTTTCTTACTTATTCTGTAAATTAATTAGATAAATCTAACAGTATTAAAATTGCCAATAAGAACCGACATCGGATAGTGTATCGTGTAAATCAATTATAATAAATAATAAATTTAATAAATTGATTTACACACTACTATCCGGTCGGCTCTTATATCGACAATTTCAATACTGTTAGATTTATTCGTCAGATCTCTCCTTAAGTTCTTTTTACTTATTAATTAGATTAAACAAGAACAAAAAACAGAGCATCGAGTCAAACTCGACATCACCTTCCTGGATGTATTCTGAAAATCCAGCATTAGAGGATATAATATACCGTTAGAGGATTAATCCCTCGTTCTTCAGAGAAAAATTTACAACAAGCTCTCGAGAGAACTGTCGTTAGAGACTTCACATATAAAAATATTGAACAAGAGCAATACCAAGGAGATTAATGCAATAATTTTCAACGTAGAATAATAATGGTAAACTAACTGCAACAATTGTTTACGATTCATCATCCCTTCCGATGTGAGAAATCGCGAGCGTCAGCTCGGATTTGCAGAGAGAGCTCAAAGACGAACCGACACCGGAATCATGATTCCGAGGGTGCCTCCGGCGTATACGGGAGATGAGGGATGCATCGCGGGTGCATCCCGAGGTACGCATCGGAGGGTGCGTGCGGGCCGGGCATAGTGGTGACGAACGCACCGCGCGGCCTAAGGGTGCGGCAAGCAAGGGAGAGGAGACAGGAGGAAGGTAGCGGAGAGGAGGCGGAGGAGAAGTGCGCGGAGGGTTCGAGAAGGTGATGGAGGAGGGAGGGAGGGCCGTCACAGGCTACGGCATCCCGGCATAACTCAGAATTGCCTCGCTGCGAGGGTAGAATTGACAGCATAGCACTAACATTGTACGCGCCCGCGTTATGTATTTATGTAAATGCATAACCAGCCACCCGCCCCCCTCCTCTCCTCATACCGTCGGCTGGCGGATAGTACGCACACAAACACGCACCCTCTCTCCCTCTCTCTCTCTCACACACACTTACTCTCCGCTTGTATAGCGAGGGTTCTCTGGCCGACGGCAAGCTCTTCCACAAACCAGCCGCTTATACCTCTCTCGTGAACGTTGTATTATACATATGTATACGGTCAACACGTATACGCAACCGGTTCGATGTACATAGAGGGCCGGCTCGCAGAAGTATGCGTATACGGGGCCTCTTACGGCAGGATTGCAAGGGGGTGGCGAACGTTGTACATAGCGTAAACGAGCGAGAGAGATCAAGCGCGTAAGGCGCGTGCAAACGCGCGCGCGAGAGGCTGTGTGCAGGGGTGGTCAACCGAGGGTTGCGTAGCGCGGGATAGATGGGGGGGAAAAAGGGGGTGGAGGCAGAGGTGGGAGGAGGTGTGCATGTAAGCGGCACATATAAGCCAAAGGATGGAGTTGCAGGGTGGACGAGCGAGCCGCCGACCGACGCCACGGTACACAGCATATAGCACACACCGATCACATTAATCAGAGGTTATTGCGTGCATTCCTAATCATCCGGCAGCCTCTAACTATTCCTAGATTCTGATTGGTGCATTACTCGGCATTTCCGGTATGATTCTGCATTCCAATTGGTCCGCCACTGTGCCGCGCCGTGTTGAGCTGAGTAGAGCCGCGCCGCGCCGCGCCGTTTCGGTCCAGCTCTCTCTCGTTTAGTCGTCCCGTCTCCATCGACGAATGCAATCCACAAGCCATCGCCGGTGCCGGCTGACCGAGGACCGACCACTTCAGCGAGCCCCGTCGTCTCGATTGGACGAGTAAACCCCTTCGGGGATACTCCATGGGGTTTCAAGCAAGTCCGGTTGAGGATTTCAACCCGATTCAAACACCTCCGAGGCTACTAAAGCTCCAAGCTTTGTCGACGACGGAGGTTTAACTAAGATTGTTGACCCTACAAGTCGAAGATCTCGTTTGATCCTCTTTAGAATGTAAAATAGACTTATGTAAGATCGCACAATATTATTGTATAAATAATTCTTCGCTCTACTTCCCATTGGCTTTTATTTTTATAAAGATAATTATAAAATTATTTATTATATAGGAAATTAAATAAATTCTTGTTAAGGAATCTATCTTAAAACAAATAAACTTCGATGTATCGTTCTCCTATTTCAAAGCAACACAACTAAAAAAATTAATGTTACGTAAAAAATTATGTAAAAAAATAAAATTTTCCAAAAAAGAAAAATATTTTTTTCAACTTGACAGAAAATTATTGACTAATCTAATGGTATCGGCAATGAGAATATGTTCTTAACTGTTAACTAAATGCACATACAGGTTCTAGTAATCTTGGAAAATTTTCCTAATTTTTAAATAATGTGATAATTTGAAATAATTTTATGTTTTACAATTTCTTTTTATTTTTTACAGTTTTATTTTATTCCTATAAGTTAATTATGTGTCGCAATTATTTTATATAGTTAAAAATTTTTTAACTTTTTTTAAAATAATAACAAAAAACTTTTTTTTATGGATTTCAAGAATCCATATATTGTTTTAGCATAAAAAATATGTACATAGAGGAAAATATCCAAATACAGTAAACGGTGCGGTGTTTCGAATTAATTATAGCTTTGCAATCTAACAACAAGCACATACAGATAATTTTGTTCAAGACATAGCGTGTCATACAGTTGCATTTAAAATGATTGCTTTCGATTTGCAGTGTACAAATTATACATAATTATTAGTTTCCCAATAGTTGAAAATTTGCGCAAGTATGTACCATACATATTATTTATTTTTAGAAATGCACTTATTATTATATAATAAAATTATTTATAATCTTCTCAAACAGAGTATAAGGTTAAATGAAAGGTAACATTGAGTTTAAATAGAAATACATTGTGTTTCTTATTATATTCTTTGTATGGTCACAACTTGTGCATTTTGTAATCAAAAGTTTTTAGATAATAGAAAAAAAGAATTACAAATACAATGTGCTTTGTGGACACACGCTGATTGTAAAGAAATTATTATTTAAAAAATTATATGACCCTGTTACGAATTAATATAATCAAATGTCATTTTTATTGCTTTCGTTTTAAGACTCTTAAGAAAAATCATCCTTTTTAAGTTGTAACGTTTTAACAAATTTTTACAAAGTTATTTCACTTTTGACGATTAACAGGACAATATTTGTCTAACTCCTTCGTAAAAATTACGGTTTCTTAGTTGTGTTGCTTTTAAAGTAAAGGAGTAATATGATACTTTCTCCTATTTCGTAATAAGAGAAGAACGGCTTTGTATAACGTCAGAAAGAGATTTATAAAGCAAAGGTATATATGAATGCGTAAGCATTCATCGTCAAATGTCGAGTGGACCTTACGGAATGATAATATTTTATTTAAATATTTTATTTTGCTTCATTCTTTCTCTATATTTAGCGATCATTTACGAGCGAAAGGGTTCAGATTATGCTATTCCGAGGTACCGATAAAAAACCGATTCGTCAGCGGGAGGGTGAAGTATCGGTCGTTCTCAGCGAAGTAATTGCGACCGGCGCGACTCCGGCGATTCGGCCGGCGATAATCATCGAGTAATTAACAATCCCAGTTTCAATTCGGCCGCCGCGGAAAACAGCAAATTCGTAATATCCTACAATATTGCCGGCTACGTGGCACGAGGTGAGAGAAAGACAGGTGAGGGCAGAGGGAAGGGGGGGCGAGACAGAGAAAGAGAGATGGGACATCACCCTCTCCACTTGGCGCGTTTATGCGCGCTCGCTCGCGTGCGAATCACGAACGCTTCTCTTTCCATCTTTCGGCCCGCTTCCTCCCGTCCGGCGCGGGCGATTCCGCACATTTTCGTATTTCCTATTTGTAAATAAGCAATCAGGCGCGGCGCGTCGCGGCGTGATGGCGGCGCGGCGGGGTGCGGTGTGGCGCGCCGGGGGCACACAGCGGCGGAGGTGAGACAATTAATCATTTCAATTAACGGACACAATTCGATCTCCAATCGGGCCTAGCCGAGAAGAATATTGGAAAGCCGGGAACAGGCCGGAAACGCCCGCGTATTCTCTCTATCTCCCTCGCTTCCCCCTTTCTACCGATTCTCTCTCATTCTCTCTCTCTCACCCCCATTCCCGTTAAATTGTAACTCGGTAATGCGCGCGAAATAACGTACGAAATAACGTACGGAGGGCTTCGTATTATCTCGCTTTGTGTGCGCTTCGGTGGTGAGTCTATCGCGCGGAAGTAGTTTGCGTTTTAATTAAAGCGGCGATTTCCGGCCACGAGATGCGGCGCGATACATGCTTAGGTGGGCGACGATGAATTGCCTGGTCGAGCTGGTCGTTTAGCTGATTAAATTGTAAACGTCGAACGCGGTTCGAGCGCTAATTTTATTCCCGCGTGGAAACGTCATGGCTAGTCCGCATAAATAAACGTTGACCGGCGGCACGAGGAAAAGAAGAGAGGGGAGGAGGGGGGGGGATTGGAGCGGGAAAGAAACTTCAGCTCGTTCACGAGCTCTGACGTGCTATTAAGTTTTCACCTTACCCGCGCGAGAGCTCTACACACAGTGCTTATTTGCAACAATAATTTAATGGCATGGTAACGAAATTAGATCTCAACGAGCCTTCTGAGAATTTCGCAATGTATGATATTAATTACTGAGATTAATGTCAGATACTGATAAGTCGCAACGAACGACAGGGGGAGGAGTTGGAGCCGGCAGTAAATCAGAGGGATCTTAATTAAGATCGACAATCGTGAGATAACTTCCGTTTAAAATGTACAGGGCTCCGGTTACATTTCGCTATTGCATTGAGTGGAAAATTGCTATCTATAAGTGAAGAAAAAGTCTCTTTCCCTCTTTCTCTGCCTCTACACATACTCTGCATGCGAGCGCGCCGGAAAGCCGCACGATCGCTTCGAAGGTCAGTACACACTCCCGTGGAGTGTATATCGTGCGCGCGAATGTATGCGTCCGCGCGTTTCGTAACGTAACGTTCATTCATCAGCGCCGTCCCGGCTTGAGGACGGTCAGGTACGACCGCGGGAAAGAGGGAGGCAGAGAGAGAGAGAGAGAGAGAGAGAGGGAGAGAGAGGAGTGCATTACGTGACGATCCTCGCTCGCCAGGAAAACGTGCGCGTCCGGAAATAACGCGAAGGCGCACTCTTCTCTCTCGCTCGCACGCTCGCTCGATCGCGCAGCTGGTGCGTAAAACCGTCGCAAGTCGCATCGATGTCCCCGTACGATTGCACGGTCGTTCCGCCTTAAGTGATACGTCACGGGTTACGTCCGCCATAGCAACATGCTAATACATAACATTATGGCGAGCCGCGTGGGGCAATAATTTTGTCGGACTCGTGACTTTGTTGCAGCTACGCGAATTTCCTCGGCGGAAAGTAGTAAATAACGGTCGCGTACGACATTATATTATTATTCGTCCTACTTACGTCGCGGCCGATGAGCCCCGACTACAAATTACAAATTACAACCGGCAATAAGCGCGGCGGAATAAAAAATCTTGCCCCGTCACGCACCGCCGGCTCGCCCTTAGAAACTGGCAGTCGCGTTGCAATTTGTTATTGCGCGTTTCCGTGCACGTGATAAATTAGCTCTGCGTTAAACAGAACGACTCCGCGGATATAACATGTTATTCACCGGGGACTAATAATAACCGCGAACATAATAATATCTTGTTGATAATTTCTTTTATAACAAAATTCGAGGAACGAGGCAGACAATTGCAAAGACGATTGTTGGGGCGAGCCGATTAATCGTGAAATACCCGGCGCCGATGTTTAGTCTCTCTCTCTCTCTCTCTCTCTCTCTCTCTCTCTCTCTCTCTCTCTCTCT
>NW_017280561.1:820056-821328 GCF_001594065.2 Cyphomyrmex costatus | reverse complement strand
TCTCTCTCTCTCTCTCTCTCTCTCTCTCTCTTTATCTCTTTTTCTTTCCTTGCCTCTCCTCCCGTTCGAGGATTAATGGGGTTAAGTCGTGAGCCATAACCGCGGCCCAAGGGGGTGGCAGAAGGGCGCAGCAGTCGAGCACGAGCGCGGCGCGGCCCGCCGCGCCTTAACAAGGTTAGCGCCACGAATTGCTCCGCGGCGAAAGTCTGATTGAGAAAATTCTCAGAGTCTGGCATCGACGTGCTCTCTCGGGCAGCAGAAGGCGAGGAGAAGAGCGGAGTCGATCGACCGGCAAGAGGAAGGGGGAGAAGGTATAAAAGAAGAAACGCGAGCGGTTGAAAAATTATAAACCAAGAAACCGACGGGGTAATATAATATTAGTTCTTAAGAAAGAGAGGGAGCTGCAAAAAGGAGACACAGACGAAGAACTCTCTTCTAGTTAGACGATAAAAAGGTTAGCACCCACAATGAGCGCCGCGCGGCACAGTCTAGCGTCTCCCATTCCACCCCTTTCCCGTTTTCCACCCTTCTCGCCACACCGCCAAAGAGCGCGCCAGCGGGAGTCGGGGGTGGAAGTGAAAACAGAGGCTGCTGGCCGGTAATTCCGTAGGAATCCGAGCGTCGAAAGGTCACTCTGGGAAAATCCATGGATTACTTCATTCCCTCCCTCTCTTCCGTTTTTTCTTTCCAAGAAAGAAAAAATAAACAGGAAACGTAACGGCGAACAGCTCGATGATGCATCGAGCCGCGCTGGCGCTCGTCTCTGGTCCACACGGGGTAAATCTACCCTCGGCGTAGTCGGGGATGCGTTAGCGTCGAGTGTATTCGGAGGATACGCAGGAGATTGCTCCGCGATCCCATCCTCCAACTGCGCGCCTCTCGATCAGAACGCAGCTTCCTGCAACAGTCGCTCGCGAACTGACGAAGGATTGCGCAACAGCCATCTTAATGTCGCCATTTTGTCTGACCCTTGACAAAGGTTAAGATGGTCGAGGGGTGATCTACGCGTGAGGAGAGGGTCGTTGTCGTTGGAAGGGTACAAGCGAGGGATGGTAAATAGGAAATAAGTCGCTGCCGGAGGGGACGAAGAGCGGATTTCACGCCAATTTCTCGTCTCCGCTCGTCATTGGCGAGAAATTGTCAAATCGCTGCCTTTCTCGCGTCCAACCCCCGCTTCTTCGCGCACCGATCCATCCCCTGACGATCATCCACTCTACGATCATGAACGAGTTGCGCCGAGAGAGAGAGAGAGAGAGAGAGAGAGAGAGAGAG
>NW_017280561.1:813782-819799 GCF_001594065.2 Cyphomyrmex costatus | reverse complement strand
AGAGAGAGAGAGAGAGAGAGAGAGAGAGAGAGAGAGAGAGAGAGAGAGAGAACTATAGAGTAACAAGATTTCTTTATTACGCTCGCGCAAATAAATTTGCGAATGGGACCTCGACGTCGACGACGATGACAATGGCGATCGAGCGTGCGCGATCTCGTTCTCCTAATTCAATCGACTGTCGTCACCCCCTTTCGAACATGCTTCGCATTATGTTGAGAAGCGATGTCGACACGATACAATATCGTGACATTGAGACATCTACTAACCGCTCAGGATTTATCGTGTTAACTTTCTGATATCGATCGATACCGAAAGTTAAAGAGAGATTAAATTAAAGAAACAAAAAGGTTCGAGAAAGATAAATAGTGTTGTGTACAGAAAGTACAATTTCGCTTAAATATTTACAAATTTTAGTTATTATACATCGAGAAAAAATATGACTAAACCAATAAAAAAATCCAACAAGAGTAGCACTTTGACAAAACCAACTAACAAGAAATCTGGTTATCATAATTTAAAATTCTTGGTCATAATGCTAATAATTCTTTTTGGATTTTTTTTTTAGAGTAATCGGAACATTTTTCTCTGTGTAAATGCAGATCTAAAAATAATTTTGTTAGGTCGTCAAAATAATTATGTAAGGCAGAAGCAATCTGGTTGCTATAGAATATCAAAATTTTTTGGAACATTACTTATCAAGCTTGAGGTTCCTACAGAATTTTTTTGATAAATTTAAGTTTTATCAATGAATATCCAATAAAGTTATATATTTTGTTGGTCTAGGCAAAATTATTTTCAATTCGTATCAAATTAAATTTTTAGATATTTTAGTAGAATTGTCCTTTTTGTGCAATACCATTGATAAAGAATTTCCATTCTAAAAAACTGTCGAATAACGCGCGTGACGTTTCAAAAATTTCGCTACCTGAAGTTTCTTCGTCGCGTTTGCACAGCCGACTCAAAGCTAGCTGGTCCGTGCAACCACCTTTAATAAAAAGACCGAACCGACTAGGTTTGTTTCGCGCACGGTAACAAATCTCGTAAAATGGAATTTTTAACGCAGCCACTATGACTTGGTAACACCTTCAACAGGGGTGTCGTACATTTCGGTCGATCGGTCGGGTTGTGGTTTCACGTCCGACAATCCCCGCTTCCGGCGAATAACACGGCGAGGAGGGCAACAATTGTTATGGAGAGAGAGAGAACCAGAAAGAGAAAGAGAAATGTCGCGGTATACCGAAATAAATATGCGCAGCCTTAATGACACGCGCGTGCAAACGAGCCGCGCGAGGGTGTCGCGAAAGAAGAGACACGAGAGGTGGGTGTGGGAGAGAGAGGGTGGTCGCTCGGAAGGAGGGTGTCTGTGAAAGAAGCTGAGAGGAGCGAGAGGAAAGACACTCTCTTCGGCGCGATTCTCGTAATAGCTACTCGTGTCTTATTACACTCGCCACTCAATAATGCAGTGGCTCGCGCTCGTATGCGACATGCACGCGCAAGACGGTGTGCGTGCGAGAACCGAGCGTCTCGCGGTATCTAAGGATTCTAACGGAGTCGCAGTCCCACACCCTCGCAAGGATCGCCCGAGAGGACGGCTCAATTATTCAAGGGACGCGTGAAGAAATCGAATTATACCCCGCATCTTCGCTACTTTGCGCCGCCGGCTGCGCGCCAGATATTTTTTTTTTTCTCGTGTTTAAATAAAAGACTACGTTACGAAAAGAATTAAATATCACAACTTAATTGAATCGCGTAAGTTACGCGCGCAATTTTGTCATATACGTGAGGCATAGAAATACTGAGCGAAGAAATAAATATATAATACACAAATACATGATTCCGTTTAAAAAAAAACGCAATTTTTGTCCCCTTGGGAAACTCATTCGAGAGGATCGAAGGAGGGCGGCAGACATATTTATTTTCGACAGCCCCCTAGTTCGTCTCAAATCGTTCTGCCTCCGGGGTACGCGGGGGGGAAGACGCGAGATTGAAAGTGTAATAGGTCGGCCATCTTGGTTCTCCACCCTGCGTCAATTAGTCGCCGACGGAGGGTGCCAAGGAGAGCGCGATGGCGTCGTCGTCGTCGTCATCGTCGTCGGGGCCACGAAAAGGCGCGCGAAAACGTTCGCGGAAACTCGTCCATCGTAGTGTGCGTGTGCCTTCTCCCCGACACGTATGTTATCGGCGACGATATCGAGAGCAACCGGGAATTAAAGCTCAGTTTCCGCGTGCCAGACCCGGAAATAATGCGAGCCTCGTCGAGAGAATCAGGAAATGAAGCTCGCATCCTTTCAAATAGTCCTTTCGCTCCTCCGCGCTCCTCCGAAACAATTTTGCGCTTTTCCCGGTGAAATTACACGTCGTCTCTTTGCAAATCTCGGTAGTCGAAATCGACCGAGTTTTCATGCGCTTTCGTAGCTCGAATGCACTCCTCTACCCACCCCTATTGTCTCCGCCGTCATTTTCAGTGCATTCTCGCTGAGACTTAACGGTATAGGGAGAAACGATTCGTGTATTTTTTATTACCCTCGTCAATACATACAATTGGGTCATTCATTCATGCGTAGTGCTTTGAAATACTAAAAGCACTTGATTAAATGATGGTCTTTATATCCTTTTATACATAACCTCACAAATATCTTTTAAGAATATAAAATAAATAACGAACGATCCATCGTGTGTAGTGAAGAACCGGAAAATCATGTATGCTAAGAATTAATTCTTTGGTAAATAATGCAAATGTCCCTTTCGTTTAAAATTTCTAAAAAATTAGTAATTTTGTTCGATCATCAAAATAATTACGTACAATAGAATGTTCAAACTGTTAGAATATGTTAAATTTTTTTGTAGCATTGCTCGTCACGCTTGAGATTCCTTATATAAAATTATTTTGGTTCAATAAAATTATGTTTAGATTTTTATATATAGCTAAAGTAAGGCAAAATTATATTCTTTCCGTTGTAGTGTCAATATAACATAACGATATCTTTCGATTGCAACTGATATGATAATTGAAAATAATACGATATAATTAGTATTAGTCCCAATATTTCGTTACAAGAAAGCGAAAATTAAATTATGTATGCCCAAAGGTAACAAAATAATTGGGGCAAATGACTTTCGGTCTAACGAAGCCCTACCTTCGGCAATGAAGGCGCGACAAAAGAGTACGTATAATAATCGCAGATCGTACGATTCTCTCGAAAATCATTAGGACGATCTGCGATGATCTGCTTTGAATTTCCAATTTACGGGTTCGCGTCACACGAACTTCGGCTCGCGGGTCGCGAGAACGGCGACGTCCACGATTAACGACACGCCGCGGCGAATACGAAGATGCAATTAAGCTGAAAATATGCGGGATCATTGCATATCTGGCTACATATATGCGAGTCGCGAGTTAGCATGACAAAGGCACGATTGCGAGCATCGAGATGTATGAAAAGTCTTTGGGGAATTTACCCCTTTCGTGTGAGGTAAAAGAAGAGACGTAGCCGACGCACGTCGACGCATTAATGCGCCTCGTTTCGTCCGGATGTGAGTCTTCAGTGTTGCAGGTGTGAGATTTCATCCGTCGCGTCGTCCGATAAATGGAGCTGTAGGAGATCGCTTTCGTGAGAAGCAGATTTTCGCTACCAATTATGCTGGAGCGCTATTTAAAAAAAAAGTCGTGCCGAAGTCTCTAAAAGAGCAAGATATTTTTATATATGTAGATCTGAAAATAACTTTGTTGATGTACCGAAACGATCTTGTAAGATGCTCAAACTGGATGACTAGAGTATCAAAACTGTAGAAGCATCGTACTTGAATTTCTTACACAATTATTTTGATGGTACAACAAAATTCTTTTCAAATCTGTGTTCAATTAGATGTTTTATCAAAAGCTTTTTTCTCCGTGTACAATCGGAATTTCGCGAAACAATGATTTTCTGCGATGGCTCTTTAAGGACTAAGAATACGGTTCTTTTTTTCTTCGATTTTTTGAAAAATTTTCTCTGCAAAACACGCAGAGACTTTACTCATGATCGCGGTACGTGGTCTTCGTCCAAAGAACTTCGACGACTCCCTCTCTATGATTACTCGATGAGAATATTCTCAGATTCCAAACATCATATTTTTTTAATATGCTTGCGAACGAATGAAGATTGAGGAGAAACAGGATTTAGGTGTGGAATATTTAATTCGGGGTGGGTTATACCGGAGTAACACGCGAAGGAATCATTATTATTACCTCGCCTAATGTTTTTATTCAATTCGAGAGTGGTATTCCGGGAAGTATGCGAGCAATTTATTCCGCTCGTTTGAAAGGGAGATGGTCCCACACACACACGTACATCAATCTCTTTCTACCTATGTGAGCGACGCGTCTAAAGTGTGATGATAATTGCGGTACCGTTGAAGTCGGAGAATTATCGCGCGAAAAAAACGAAGTACGACCGAGCAGCCGGCGCGCCGGAGTGTTAAGTCACCGTGTACAAGTGAGAATGATACTCGCATGATAATGCCACGCCTCGTTTCGCCGCGATTCTTAATACCGCAGATGCATTAATTGACTCGGAACGGCAAGCAATCTATATTAGAATCTGGTTCACGCTGGCGTGGTGGTGTGCATTATGTAAATAAACGCGTGCTGCATCGCGTTAGCCGCATCGCGATACAAAGACACACACATGGAAGGAGATTGGAGATAAAATCGCGGCGGTGTGTAAACGCTCGTTCGACGCGCGCGACGGAAGACATGCGACGATATTATTATTTTATCGGAAGTTGAGAGAGATAATGACGGCAGATGACAGCGGCGATAATGCATTGACGCCCAGATGCGTCCGCGATACTTCAAACCGTCCGTCCGTAGAAACGCACGTATATCGGAGCGGAGTGCAACGTTCTCGGAAGCTCCTCTTGCGAGGATACATTAATTTATTTCTCTTATTTGTACAGCTTCATGGATTTTTCCGTCGAGCTCATCGATTGTTCAAGACCAAGCACGCCGAGGTAATTATGAGAAGGCGTGTCAAACTTCAAATTCTATCGCACTTCGAGCTTGTTTCACGACACACACGCGGAGCTCATTAAAATTTAAAGACAGAACATTTCCGAACGGGTGTTCGCAATTAACGTGCATCGATCGATCTAATTTTAAGCTCTAGTCAAAATTCTAGTATCTTATTGCCCTGTCACGTTTTGTCCTACAAAATTTCTGTCAATCGTAGAGAAAAAAAAGCAAATAATAAACAAAAATCAACCAATATGTGAATAACCATAAACATAATAGATTATGTTAAACTGCACATTGTCTTAGAATCTGTGATCCGTTAGAAAGCGCTCTAGATACTATCTGTAGTAGATAATTTGACATATTAGAGAAAAAGCGCGATACAAATCGTGCTATCTCATTCAGAACGCGCAGACACAGCAAGAAAAAAGCAAGCACGTATAATGCGGAATTGTTTTGACAATTACGAACGGCAATTACATAGCACGAAACTACAAAAGTACAAATTGTATATAGATACGAAGATATCGAGAGGGAGTTCTCGATGGATAAAAACAGGCTCCGTACGGCGAGATACATAATGACGAGGTCGTCTATTATTATATAATTCACCGTCGCGGCGCGCGCGCACGCGGAGAGGAGGCCCGCGCGCTATTCTTCTATGATAATTTTTCACATTAAAGTTATCTCCGGCTTGGATAATAAGTAAAAAGAGCGATAATAGCCGTTGCCGTTTTGCGTTGCGCGCGCGGCCGGAGCAGCGAGTAAAAAGCGAGACAGACCGATAATAATTATTATTGTGCCGTCTGTCCGAACCTGCAGTACTAACGAGGCTCCAACTCGACCGCGGGCAATAAATGTTAAGTGCGGGGGAATGGAAGCGAGAACGATAATTAGGAATGTTAATTTATCTAATAATTAGGAGGATTAATAGGGAAGACCTTATCTGATATGCAGAGGAAACGCGAAGGTCGGGGCGTGTGTGGGAAATAGGAAGCTGTGCATTTCCCCCGTGTTAAGAGTC
>NW_017280561.1:802984-813650 GCF_001594065.2 Cyphomyrmex costatus | reverse complement strand
AAAAAAAAAAAAAAAAAAAGAAAAATCAATTCGTATACCTGTCAGATAACCCGTTAATAAAACGCCTTTCCGCGATAGTGCGTCACTCGCATTACACGCAAAAATAAAGGTATATAAAATAAAACACCGTTATTAATAGAAGAGTCGCATGACAGAGTGTCAGATATAGCTCCGCATACGATCGAGTATAAATAAATTTGCATGCAGTAGTAATGATAACAGAAACTGCTGGAAAATGATTAAAAAAAAACCCCTCCCCGCGAGAGGAGTAAAAACCAAGCCGTCCGGCGCGTTTTATGGAGAGAACACCGAGTCGCGCTGGTTCTGCGCAAGAAGAAATTAAAAAGCAGAAAGCGAAAAACCACGCGACACGATCGGATTTCACGCTCGATAGTTCGGCGATCGAGAGCCAGCGACTGCAACACGACGTCGTTATAGTCGCGCGGATTTCAAGCGTCGAAAGGCAAACAAAAGGAAAATTAAAAAATAAACGATCGCCCCCCCCTCCTCCATTGGATGTCGTACTCGTGGAGAAAAACGGTAATGCACGGGAAAACAGTCTTTTCCCGCGTTTCCCTACTGGGAAAATCTATCGACCGGGCTCTCCTCCTTCCCCTTCGCCGTGCCATCCCCCTCCCCCTCCCCCCTCCCCACGTCTACGTAGTTACCTCGCTTCGAAAGAATAGTCCGAATGAGACGACATAAGTTTTTTGCATTACGCTCGGCTATTATTAATGTAAATATAAAGTGCGCGTTCGTCTCGGGAGAGAACGATGTTTATTATTCATTAGAAGTTATGACTTTTAATGAGGCTCGGAACTACCGACCAGGTAGTTAATGCATAATATAAATAAGAATTTTTTTTTCAACTTCACAGCATAATATATAACGACGGCAATCTTAGCCGTCAAGACGCGAAATAATTTATTGCAAAAGAGGTAAGGAAAAACACAGAAATGTTACCTTGGCAAATCGATCCGTTCGATTCGGTCGGTACGATACGTCCATCCGGTACCGTGTATATATCTTATACTTAGTGCAGAAAGAAAGACGGAGAGAGAGAGAGAGAGAGAGATAGAGAGAGAGAGAGAGAGAGAGAGAGAGAGAGAGAGAGAGAGAGAGAGAGAGATTCGTTTATATATAAACACATTACTATATAACATTATATACGTCGCGAGGCTATTTCTGTTAATGGAAAATTTTTCCTGACCGGTGACGTATGGATGTTCGGATAGATTGTAATCTTGAAGCGTACGATGAAACGTACGATTGTTACTATTTCCGTCTTGCGATCGCGTTTCTCCGCCACAGTCGCGCGATTTATTCGGCGTCCTCCTGACGCCGGCCGGTCGCCTGTGTTTCGATTATTTATCACCGCGCTCTCGGTTAAGTCACCCCTTTACCTCCCTCCGACCGAGTTTACTAACCCCGGGATGAAAAACGTCCGCTTATCTTCGCGAGGAGGGCACGTGCGGTGGGTCTTATCAGGCAGCGTGTATTTCGGTTCGTATACTAATTAACGGATGTCTTAATTACGAGGACGCCGGCAACGCGCGGCACGCAGTAAACTGAAATTCCATGCAAATGCGACCCGGTTTCCTTCTATGCGGGGCCGCTTGTTAACCCTTTTTTCCCCTCCGCGTTGACAGGAGAATGCCATGTATAGGAGAGAGTCTCTACTCGGAAAGGAAAACTCGAGCGTGCCTCCTCCAGATGCGGGGAGGGAAGAGAATTGCGAAGAGTGGACGATCTACTAGTGTAAGAAATCCTAGATATCTCCTATTTATGAATATGTATGAATGTGGAAAGCTGATTTCCAACGTGATCTAACTCGTAATCAAAAGTGACATTTTACGGGGGATGTACTTGCGCGTATATATGCAAGTACGTTTCTTTCTTCGGGCGAATTAATGCCCGCGCGGCACGACACGCGCTCTTTTTCTTCAAGTGTGTTCTCCCCTTTTCCGCCGCACCGCCATTGCTTCTTACGAGGGCGATTAATAACGGCCACTGGATGGATACTCTCGAACTAAGAGAGCCATTATGAGCTTCTTTCGTTGCCGCGTATCACTCGCGGCATCGAGATTCCAAATCGTTGCCGCGTGTTCCTCATTGTCGCAGAGAAGAAAGCGACGCAATGTTCTTGCGCGCGTCTCAATGGTGCAGGAAAGAGATTAATAATCTGGATTGAAAATACAAAACGCGAAAGAACAAGTGCCGTGTCAGGCAAATGCCAAGAAAACCCGCGTCTTTCTGTTATCAGTCAGCTGACTAAATTTAATGTAATCTACGTGAGTCATTATCGTCATTAAGTAATCTTAATCTACACTACCTTGATTTTTAAGGGTAAAATTAAGGTTACTTATTAACGCACTTATAGGATAATGATTACAGAACGCCAAAAAAAACATTACTTTTTTCCTATTAAATCTGTATTTGATTTCATTCTATTAGAGAGAATTACAATACTTATTTCAAAATCCACTGTTTAACCCTTCGAAGTAGAAGGTATATTACAAAAATTAATAATACAGTCACTGATACTTGGTCTATATGAAATTCTCATTTAACTTATATTGACTAAGGCATTTCTATAGCTATATAGTTAAAGAGATCCTAGAATCGAAAAATTAGTATTTTGTTATATAAGGTATACTTCGTATGTTGGTTTCACAGAATTAAAATGTCATTTCCACTGTTAAAAAAAAATACACAATATATTTAATCTAATCTCTCATCTATTTCGTGGTAGAAGTACTCTGTGAGTCAACGAAAAGTGCTCCATAGAGACGATGACGTTTGAAGCTACAGCCAAAAGAAACTGCGATTGATCTGCAGAATTTCATTCTGGAATTGCGCATAATTATATTTAATAAGAAATTTTGCGCGGGGACGCATCGAAGTTATAAGAAATTGATTCTAGAACAGATTCTAGAACGCTTTTAAACTCATGGCAACTAGCTCTCGATCGAGGTGAGTCGCAAAGCCGTTCTCGCGGCGAGTCGCTTCGAGCTAACGTTGGGCGCCAACGTTTGCCTTCCATTTAAATATAATCGTCGGCGCGGCGAGGCAGCTTTCTTGGGCAAGACGCGAGCGCGCGCTATATTAATATTTTAATATAAATGCAAATGGTATTAGATGACGCTTACCGATAGGGAGAAAGAGAGATAGATAGAGAAGCAGAGAGAGAGAGAGAGAGAGGGACTTGGGAAGAAGGAGGAGGCCATGGGGTACGTTTGTACCCCGTACCTCGTCCCTCATGAACGAGATCACCCTCGCTGCCCCCGACGCACCCTCGGCACCGTACACCCCCGCGATTTACCGTCGCTGTTCGCTTTCAAGGATATTAAGGAACGACCGTAAGGTACGTAGCTTACGGTGCTGTCTTACGAACTTTCCGGTCTCTTCGGTAGAGAGAATGTGTGCATGTGTGTGCACGTGCGCGCGCACGCCTACGTAGAGAGTATGCAGGGTAGTTTAGAAATATCTCGCTACCGGGGGGGGAATTTATTGCGTCGCCCCTTATTATCATTATTATATCGCGGAAACGGTGGCCGTGTTTTATATAGGCAGGCATTCATGTGTAAATTTTTAACATTTCGAATTTCCTGAATCCCGCATTTTAGCAAAATTTATACATATACTGCGAGAGTGTAACTGTTTTTATTTAAATAAAAATTCATTAAAATCTGCAAAGTATAAAAAGACACTGAAGGATCCAAGAGGATACAAATGTTCAAAAGAACGATACACTTGGCTCTTCTCTTTCAGGTTTTAGGTGTACAGATAATAACGCGCGTGTTTCTCCTCTGCGTCCCTTGGGGAATGCGAAATGCGAATATTTTAATTCTGAAATAATTATTTTAAAGTATAATCTAATTTAAATTTCTTGTAAACCGCATGAATACGAAAATTGTGGATGAAATTAAATTATGAGGTAGTTCCCGTATTTGTGTGTGCGATGCGTGCCCGAGAAGTTAAAGCGCAAATTCAAATTTACCGTCCATAAGTTCCCGAACGCAACTGGAAGAGAAATGGCTTGTAATTTCAAGTTTTGATAAACTACACCGCGTCTTGCGTTTTGTTTTTTTCATATACTTGTCGCAAACTTACGCAGAAGAAATTTATAGAAGCGAGTTTACGTAGGATTTATACAAAATGTATATATTGTAGAAACAAATTTATTAATGTAGAATAGCATTTTTATATTTCAATATTCGAGAAACTCTCTTTCGTGCCATAAAAAATTCAAAATCAAAAGTCGTAATATAAAATAAAAAAAAGTACGATACCATAAATACATTTATACCATCATGTAACGTATACAGAACTTAAAATAAGCTCGGAATATATCATAAGATATATTTGACGTATTCCTTATTATATGTATATAAAATTCGATATCATGAAACTTTAGGAAAATACCATAAAAGTCAAAGTTGCCATATTCCTCGGTATAGTTGCGAAAATTGAAATCGAGTTTGTACATTGAGAAGAATCGGGACCGGAAGAGTTTACTGAAATTTTGTAAGAGAAAGTTCCTTAAAAATTCATGGATTTTTTCCAGGTTTTTTTTTTCAAAATTTCAAATAAAATTAGAGAATTTTCAAACAAATGCATCTTTAAAATAAATTAAAGTGCAAGCAAACGTAATTTTATAAATGCAACTTTAAAGTAAATTGCAACGCAAACTTGAAAATTATACTAGAAAATATAAGAGATTCCATGAAACTATATCTATTAATATAGCACAGCATTTTTAATTTGTAGATATATCGTATCTTCTATAATATTATAAATAATTAATAAGAAAAAATGTTGCGTTTTTAACATTCGTCTATATTAATATTACTTTCACTTTCTATTGTAACTAACTACGAGCGACAGCTAAAACAGCTGATGATAGTCAACACTTCGTATTACCAAGAAAAAATTCTGAAAGAAATATTTTTACAAAAGAGACGTACTTAATTTAAATTTAAAAATAAAATTCCAAAAATTTTCCTAAATCTGTGATAAAATTCTATAAATCTTTGATCTGCAAGGATAGAAAAATTCCCTGGAAATTCCAGGTTTCCCAGGAAGGTTCTCCAATTCCTACGGGGAATAATTTAAAAAAAAAATCAAGATCGAAATTCCACCGCGTAGAAATCGGGTGCGCGCAGATACGTACTTTAATTCCGCGCAGCATCGTCGATTTCGTCACAGCGGCTCTCGCGCGCGCGTGAATCCGCGAGTAGCGCCGTATCATCCCGTTGCGTGCTCGTTTGTTCGTTGTAGATGCAGTCGCGGCAGTTGATACGAGCCACCACGTCGTTGCCGCGCTGCGTTCTCCATTTACGCGACTCAACGATGCGCGATGCCATTCATGGGCGAAAATATGAAAACCCTATTATGCGTGAGCCATCGCTGCAGCCTCGCTTTTCGAGCCCACTCATTTCTGTTCGCGTTCGGATATATGTTTATCATATGTTTTCGCGTTACGCATAAGTTCTCGCGCTTTTCCAGGTGAAGGGATTCCCCCGGCCCCCTCCCCGCCCCCCGGCCGTTCACCACGTCGTCGCCTCTTTCAACCGTCCCCTGCTCATATCACTGCGAGACGCGCGTGCAATTCGCCGTAACTTTCGGCGAGCAAGATGAGCGTTAATTAGACGCGCCAGTTCACCGCCACGCAGATGCGACTTTGCGAAATGACGCGAAACTCGCGTTCGAGAAGTTACGCCGATGAATCGCGCGGTATTACTCTTCCGGCCGCAATGCGCGTGGTGGTTTAAGCGTCGACGAGAATGCCAGCGTTTCATTCGTTTCCCTCGCTAATCGCCGGGCATAATTGCATCCGAGTGCCTGAATGAATCGAGAATCATTTTTCTCTCTCTCTGCATTTTAACACACGACAAACGCGGACGTGCCTCTCGTTGTCGCGTATTGTATACTACGGATTCTATCACACACTATCCTTTATAGAAAATTTATGTAGGTGCAATAAAAAAAACATTTCGTGCTTGCGTTAAAACTCGGTCCTTGTTAAAATTGTTGGGTTGAATTTTCAACATACCCCGAGTGCTGATTTAGCATAATGTGTTTATGTTATTTGAATATTTTGTGTTACATTAATGTTTAACTTTTCTTACATATATTTACGTTTTAACATTTGCATTCTAATGTTTTTTAAATTTATTTTTAACATTCCTCAGCGTTAAGATAACATAATTTATAAGCGAATGAATAAATAACATAAAAGCGATATAGTTTTAAAACGTAAATTCTGTGATAGATGAGTAAAGGACAAATGTACACATTTATTATTATAAATATTAATTTTACCAAAAAAATAAATTTCTCCACACACACACAATATACATTTGTTTCTAAATTGTGTTAAAATGTTACACTTTTTAATGTTGCTTTTTACATAATGTTTGTGTTATATTCTAATATATTTATCCTGTATTAAATCAACGTGATTTAAATGGACTGTTTGGGACACATGATATGTGTTAATACAAATTTTCCAACTGTGTATATTTAAAAAAGAGCGTGACGTTTTGAATTAAAACTTTTTTATTTGACCCGTAAACTAATATTTATTCTTTGAAGGAATCGAAATTGGTATAACCCAGTGACACCATAATCTACATTTCGACTGTTTATAAAGAATATATTTTTGAGATGCTTTCCATTAGTCTATTGTTAACTTATCGTACTTATATAAATATAATATAGATGTGCATATATATATATATATATATTCCCCGTTGTATATTTTTACTTTCAATAAATCAATTATTGTGCGCCATTTTTATTCAATGCAACCCGCATTTTCAGTGGTCTCTTCGACAATGCTTCTGTTAAATGTTATTTAATAAACAAGCTGTTCGCAACATCCATCTCGGAACACTTTCGAATATTACAGTTCACTATAGTCCCACACTAATTCGCTGATAATTACATTAATATGTCGGACCGGAAACCCCGCACGATTCCGGCGATTTTCTTCGCCTAACGATGACAGGCGAACTGACAGCACCCGCGGCTGCATCGGCGTGCAGTGACGTTTCGAGAAGGAAGATCATGGCATTAATTAGGTGCACGCACTGATTTGCTGGCTGTCCATTGTTGCATGGTCGTTTACAGTAAAATTAATCCGACATGATCGCGGGAATATTCGAATGGTCCGTTATATTGTGAAGTATTAATTTCTTCGTTTTTTTAATTTGTACTCCAAGCTTTGTATTTTTCTCGAAACTTTTGTATCTACTTACTGTATCTACTTACGCAATATCAAACGCAAGTGTATCTATTTCACAGTAAGTAACCGCTATGTTTCAATGAAATTATTATTTAGTGCCTTCACGCAGATATCTATTTTTGCACATAATAAAGGTAGAAATAAAACGGTAATCCTATTCACCAGTAATTCACGTATTAAAAAAATTTATATGTATATAAAGCAATCTATAATTGCTTTTTATAAAGTTTAATAAATTAAAGTTCCTCATACGCAATTTAAAATTCTCCCCTTTCGCTGGGTATATTGAAAGTTATAAATCTCATATACGCGCCATGCATATATAGAGACATCAATCAAATTTCAGTGGCTAATAAGATTAGGTATCAAGACCTCCGATATATCAAGCCATCGGTTGAAAAGAAATTAACGCGGCAATATTAACCTTCCAATTCCGAAGTGATCCTATTCACCCCATTCTACGGTATTTTCCGTCGAATTTATCGCGCGTTTACGTTCGCGCGCCGCTCACCCCCTCCCTCCCGCCTGCCCGGCGCGAGCAATTAATCGTCATTGAAGCAACTAAACGCATTATCTTTCGAACATATTTCCGTCGCAGTGGCGGGCACGGGCGAAGGTTGCGCGCGCACATAATCACGCGGGATAGAATTTTACGGTCGAGTCGCGATACTCTCCGAGATCCACGAGAGAGTAACCGTGATTTTGTGCTAAACAACGCGGCTGTGTGGCTTAACTTTCGCACAATTATACCGTGAACAAAAAACGTACAGCGAACAAAAAATAAATTTATATACATTTTTAATACACCGGCGCGAGATGCGCCAGCATGTTAATAATGTATACAAATTTATTTTTTCAACAAGTTTCGTTTAATAAAATTCCTCCATTTATTTCTGAACAATCTGTGCTTTTATTGCACTAATCAGGATAGCATTAATTGAACGATTGCTCGAGAATTAAATTTTTCGAGGTAATGTATGATACTGCATGAATCATGCAGTGCCTATACGTGCGATTATATCACGCTGTATGGCCACATCGTATTATATTATCGAAGACAACAAAGGCTTAGTACGATTAGATTTATTTCAGGTTATAAGCTCAAATGCGCCTGTGTTCGCTCAGATCGGGTATGAATAATAATCGATCGAGCCTCGCGCGAAATTTGGCAGGATTTATTGCGAATTCAATTACATTTAATAGATTCGATTACAATCCGATGGCCCCGAAATGCCGTGTGAGTTACGAGCGACCCAATTGTGTTTTTCTTCGTTACTGTAAATTGCGGGGAACAAAATCGAAAGGCGCGTTATCCCCCGATTACGAGAGAGGTTACGTTTCTTTCCAGCTTTCAGCAGCTCGTTGATGATCGAGGTAAAGACACGCCACGTAGCGTTAACGTAGCGTGAGCTCGCACGCTTCCCCACATTGCGTTATTAACTTATATGCCGGGAGAGATGTTCTCGAGTTTCCGGACGTAATGCGCGATCACGGCCGGCAGTTCATATCGCGCGGATTGCCGCAATAACGCAACACGTCTCCCTCGGCGGAGCAAGGAGAGCGACGAACGTCTCGGCATGTGAAATCGTGATTGAGATGCTGAACTTAATTATCCAAAACATTAATTATTTGCCCGTTGTCCATCGGTGCGCGTCATTACTGGGCCGGAGAAACAGAGTTATACGCCGGCGGCATGGATATGCATCGTGACGAATGCTCTATCTTTATAGCGCGAGATAACGGAGATAAGACCCGCGCCCACACTCTCATCCGAGAAGTAATACAAATGTTGGCAGGGAAAGATTTTTATCGCGCGGCTAGGACGTGCCGCTATATAATCCGTGGAAAGAGAAACGTAGCGGCGTTCTGTGTGCGGTGAATTTAACTCTTTCTTTATCGCGTCGACGACGACGACGACGACGACGCAACTTCGAATCTGAGAGTTTCGCGCGTCAGCCGGCAAGTAATTGCAGTTTTAAAGATTTTTCCCGAACGTACCAAACACTAAGTTATTCATAGAAAAATTTTATTCTGAGTTTTCGCACTGGAAAAAGACTCGGTGGTTGCATTAATTAGAATTCTGGATGAAAATGGACAAATTAGAATTTTCTGTGGTTGCACTTATTATAATTCTAGCTGAGATAATCAGACTTCTGACGATGTGATCAGACTCTTCTTTTAGCTCGTTTTAACCAGAAATTTTTTTCAGAGCGCGATTATTAATCCTTAGTATACACGATTGGGTCATTCGTGTCCTGCACGTTTCTTTTCGTCGAAATACCAGGAGCTACAATTATAATGGTCTCGTTTTTTTTTTTAACACACAACCTTACAAACAAATAGGTATCGTATTTATTACCTCAAATGGGACATCAGCAAATCGTTTGTTTAATAGGAAAGTGTCACATTTCAAAATTAGCAGCTTACCAGAAAAACATTTTTTTAAATTCTGAATAGGAACAATATTTTAAAGATCCTTCTACGAAAAAAATGACATAATTTCGAATAATTTTTCTATAACTATTTTAACACCAGTAATATTTAATGAACACAATCATTTTTCTCATTTTCGTTTCACAAAATTTTCTTTGTGATGATTTGTGACGATTTTTTCAAGTCAAAAGTTCACTTTTAACAATCAATAAGAGGTCATATTTTGCTTAACTTATTCATGATAATAATCGATACTCACGTTTTCCTAATTCTGTGTTTTCAAGGAAGCGATAAGATATGTTTTATTAGAAAAAGACACATAGGATTGATCAGAGAGCGAGAACATTACATCAATCAAAGAGCGACAATAAGCCACTTCGATTAATCTCTGGTCTCTGCGTTTAGTACATTGGCGTTTAAATAACGAGTTACGTAGAAATGAAATTCCTCCGCAAACGATCGCCGGAAACGAGGAGAGTGTCTGGAGGTATGTGTCGCACGTAATGCGCTCAATTCGTCGCTTTCCACGGAATCGACTCGCGTCGTGAGGAAGAAAGGGGAATGCGACACACTCGGGAAACGTTCAGGAAACCCACCGGGCGATCTCCTGCCGTTCACGACGGCGGCGCTTTATCATAAATTATAATTAACCGCATAAATATGCATTCGACCGTGGCATAATTCGACCAATAACAGTAAATTACTCGCGAGGCGGAGCGAGCGACTCGTCGCCCGTTGCCGCAATCCCACCCGGTGTATAGAGAGGGCGACCCAACGACCACGTCGTGTCTCTCCTTCTCTCTCGTTGATTCTCTCTTTATCTCCGTTTCTCTCGCCCCTAATACACTCTCCCTCTCTTTCTCTTGTTCTGCAACGCCAGCGAGCACCCACGGTAATGCGATTAATTGGTATTGCTAATCGCCGATAATTAATATAAATAGATGAGTGCAATTATTAGCAGAGCGGCGGACGGGGGGGGGAGGG
>NW_017280561.1:765137-802884 GCF_001594065.2 Cyphomyrmex costatus | reverse complement strand
GGAACTCAGCCCCGCGACCGGGGGCGAAGGGAAGGTCCGCTAATCGCCGCCACTGCCGCAAACCAAATTCGAAAATCCCTCCTCGACGTTTTGTCGCTAAACTTCCTCAAACATCGGTTATAACCCAAATATTGTTTAATTGTATATCAAAATATTCCAAATTTCGTGTTTACAGTCGTACGGCCCGCGCGTAATTGGGGAAAAAACACCATCGGCAGCGCAGCTGAAAACAAACGGGGACAAAAAAAAAAGTCAAGTATTATTTTTTTTTTACTCGATCCAAATTAAATGTAGCTATTATTACGAGCGATTGAGAACGGGATCGCGCGCGCGAGAGGTGTGTGACGACGATGGCATCGATTCCTCCCGTGACAGTTGCCGAGCGCTTTCACCGTTTGTTATTTTCACCACCGTGTTAATTGTACGTAATTACGCAAGAAAGTATATCAACCTCTATTTTTCAATTACGGCTGCTGTATATAATTATAAAGTAGAGTATAAAAAATTCCAGATATATATACAAATGAATGTATTGTGCCTATACTGCACACGAACAGCTTCAAATATTTTCATAATTATCCTCTTTTCAGCAGAATTATATTTAATTACATATCAGTCGAGAAAAAGAACGTTAATAATTAGGTCTGATTTTTTATATTTAAATTAGTGTGCATTTTTTATACTCGATGAAAAAATAAAATAGGTACCCACGTATACGTTCGAAATTTGGCGAAAGTAGGAAGGAAACTTCTAGTTTAAATCCAGCGTGTAACGCGATAAAAACAAACGTATTAATAAAAAAAAAAACCGACAAAGAAAGAAGCATGACATTTTATCGCGATCTATACTCGAGACGACGATGAGAGGTTCGCGCGACAAGCAAAGCAGACGCGAATGGGGGAGGGAAGTAAAGCGCGTCGCAGACTTCACGCACAATTAATTTCCTCAATAATTCCTAATCGAAGGCGAAGCTGAACGAGGCAGCCGAGATGCCGATGCAGCTGCATTTCCATCCCTCTTTGCCTCTTTCTCTCTCTCTCTCTCTCTCTCTCTCTCTCTCGCTTCATCGCTGCTTCCCGCATCTTCGCTAATAATTATGTGTACGTTAATTAATTGACTAATTATTATTCCGACTACGTCGACCGGGAATTCCACGGCGGGAGAGCGATGCTCGTTTCCTTGGCGCGATCGGGGCGGAGAACGAGCGATCATTATTTCCTATAGACCCGCCTGGGTATTTCTTTCTCGTTGTATTTTGTACGTACACACGTGTACCTTCTTCTCTAGAATCGCAACTCACATCGCGTCGATGGCCGTGGCATATAATGCGATTTTAATCTCCCTCAGCCTCCGTCTCGAAATTAAACACCGAAGGTATCGAGTATCACGCGAGAGTGAGCAATGGGTTATCGCAACTTAACACGTAAGACTCCTTAACTCCCTAATGCGCATTTAATCTCTTATTAACTAGGGTCTATCTTATTATAGACCCTAGTTATGCAGAGCGCAGCTTAGAATAATAACTCAAGTTCTAACGACAATTTGAGTATTTGTAACAAAGTGGTAAATGTATGTAACAGCGCAGCATCTTCTATGTTTAATAAGCGCAGCCATCATTAATTCGTTATGTAAGAATAGAACGTAATATACCAAAAGTATAAGTAATGAAACAGCATCGAAATATTCTATACAAAAATAAATACAGTCCATACGTTCTCGCGTAAAGATTAAAAAAGTTGCAAACTTTTCGATTTATTTAATTTCTTTATCGGTTTACTACGACTCTCTTTATTAGTTTCGTTAGATCGCGCGTCTTCGGAAAAACAGATCTGGAATCCGACGACAGGCATAGTTAAACTGTGCTTCGATACTAAAACGCGGGTTTTAAGGAGTTAAACACTTTGTTCGGAACCGGCGTGCCGTTAGAGATCGCGAGCGTTCCTTGCAGGCGACGACGAAGGCGACGACAGGACGTTTGCTCGCATCGACAGGTCGTCGCATCGACAGCCACCTCTTCCCCTCGTCATCCCGACTCCCCATCCCCATTGTCATAACCCATAGAGGCGACCGTAAATCGGCGGGAAAGCTGCAAGAACGCTCGATATATCAATCCACGTCGGCTCCTATTTGCCGGTAATTAATCACGCCCACATCCAACCGGCGTACTTAGCATCCCCGAGCATTAGAGGTAAACTTTCGGGCAGAGAGAGAGAGAGAGAGAGAGTGAAGCGAACGAGCGGTGTTATGATGTATCGTTTTCGTATCTCTCGGGTTATTGTTCCCTCTCCCTCCCCAAGAAAATGCGCCCCGTGAATAACCCCGCAAATCACCCCTTCTGCTCCATGTCCGACGGCGTTTCGTTCGCGAAGGAAGTATACGTCGTTAACAAAAATTTATTAACGTGAAATCCGCGAGAGACGATCGGAACGGAGCGGCGGCGGCGCGGTGTATATATCTCGCTCGCTAAAATTCCGCGCTCGAGCGATATTCAAATAGCGTTTTGCGATTTCCTCCTCCTCTGTCTTCCTCCATCTTTATCACCCGGATTCTCTCGCCTTCTCTCTGTTGTTTCTCTCCACCTCCTCCTGCGCTGGTTCCTAGAAGAGTAGACGGTAATTGGCTGAGAAACCGCGGTAGCTGAAGTCTCGCGTTAACCGGGGAAGCGCATCTCTTTCTTTTTCTCTTTCTTCATTTTCGTTACGTTACACGCGTTATGTATTCGCGTGCTCGGTGGATGTACTACTGTTGCTATGATAGCTATTATTAGATGGTTTTATTGCGTGCACCGGGCGTAATAGGATTGCCGCCGAGCGGCTTGGAATCCGTTGTCGACGTTACGTCGACACGACCGACCGTTCTATTTCTATTACGTTACCGGTAAAGGGCTAATATTTTCGTACGCGATGTGCATCACGCGATTATTATTATCGCTGAGTAAATCACTCGGGATATAACAGAAGTCTGGCCCATTCCATTCCGCATTAACTCTCAATGGCCTAATATAACTTTAAGGTAATATATAGCGATATAGCGCGCGCAACGGTTTCCTCGTATATTTCCGAAAATTGCGAGAATTATGGGACATCGTTTCTGTGTTTCTAAAAGTGTCAGAATTACGAAACCAGAGTATACACGTCCGTAATAATTTTCAAATGAGATGCAGATTTTCCGGTCTTTTACTACACACGATAAATGTCTAGGTTAATTCTCATCACTTTTACAAGTACACAAAAATTATTAAGCAATTATTACGTATACTTTAGCAATTATTTTTTAAAGTGATTACATTAAGAATCTTTCGGATATATATAGTCTCAGCAAAGTGAATTAAATCTGGAAATGTGTTTTGTCTACTTATTATTAGAAATTAAATTATTTTTTGCACACAACATTACGAAAAGACATCCGAAACATAGAGACTATTATTTAGTCAAGTGTTTCTAGTATCTATTTCAAAGGAACAAAAATGTGCACGAATTGTCCAATCGTGTGTTACTAATTCAGATTATTAATTCAAACTTGGCTGTCAAGATTTGCTACGCAAAGTTCAGGAAAGTTTCCATCTAAAGATTTTATTCCATTTTACTTTATTTTCTGAAGAGAAGAGTATACCAAAGAGACAGATTACTGCAGTCGTCGTTTTCAAATCTCGCCTCTCGTATCGTCGGTGATTCTGACAAGCGCCCCACAATACTCGCAGCATCCACCGAAAGGCGCGACAGCGATTTCCCCCCTAAAAGTCACTCCGTTCTCATTTCATGGGCGCGCGTCACCTCGCGCCAAGTCTCCCTTCAGCCATTCTCGACTTTCTTTTTTCCCTCCCGTAGCATTCAACAGTTTGTCCCGACGACGAACCATCCGCAAATTTCTCCATTCACCTCGCCGAAAAAAACGAGCGCGCGGGAAGAGTGGCGTCGCGAGAATCCCAGGGGTTGGAGGCAAGAAAGTGAGAACACGGAGGTCGACGCTTGAAATAATGCGAAGGTTCTTTGCCTCCTCGATAACCCCACCTCTCCACTAGTCCTCGTTATCCTCGTTTCGTCTTTTTGTTCCGCGCGCTCCGCACTGTGGCCAACGAAAGAGCGACCTGTGTCGAGCACTTTTCGCGTGCAAACCTCGCCAAGAGGGGACAAGAGCGGAAGTGAATGGCAACATGTTAAAAACCTACCGCGACATAATCTATTCCTGTGAACTGAGACAGGAGAAAGGAAAAAGCGGTGAATCTACATTTTGTATAATGTAGGGGAGAGTTGCCGAATGCGCGTCTCGCCTAAATTGTACCTCTCATCTCAATATTTTAGTAATAATAATATAAAATGAAAAATGAGCAGACAAAAATATAATAGTCTATGTCTTGTTTTATTAGGACGTTTTCAAAAATTAGATAATTCTAATTTTTTAATCAACTTACGTAGCTGAACAATGTAATCATCCAATTTTACTATAAGCTTTCGTGATTTCACAGAAGAAGGTTTATTGTAAAATACTTTACGTTCGTTATATACGTATATATATATTTGCAACTGTTATAAAGATTAAATCGATGTTTTTACAAAATCTATTAAGTTTCCTAGAACTTTGGCAATTTTTTGCAGTAAACCAATTAATTCAATCAAAAATTGTTTTTTTTTTAAGAGTTCCGCTATATTAACTTTTAAAAGTACATAATTTTTGTTTATTTTTATTATACAAAATGACAACGTATATCAAAGAAGTGTCTCCCCTTTTTAATATGCAGAGAAAAGAAAAAACGAATCGTCTATATTTGGAATAACATATCCTAAATAAATATCTCGTCGTATTCTGTTATTATTAATGTTTAACTGTTTAACAAATTTCCGTTATCTTATTATATTCGTTAATGTGTGCGCGTGTTTTCGCAGTATTATTTCTTAATATAATAGAATCTAAAAGAAACTCCTACATTAAACGTAATAAACGTAGCATCGGGGAAACGAACTGGAAGCGAACTAAAGATTGATACAATTTAGCATTTACGCCGTACAGACAATTCAATTTGCTTTTGTATAAATTAGAAAGCAACTTCTATTCCCGAGTCTCGCTATAATAATAGAGATTACCGTGTTGATTCCCGTTGATAATGTTTGTAACGTTCGACGAAAAATGCACGGGAGAAATTAATGAGGCAACTTCATGCGTAGCCACGATAATTGCGAGATGCAATACGAAGTGCCATAATGAAATGTAACTTGAATGTTGCAGCATCATCTCAAGGTTTTTTTAATTACTGATGCGTGAGATAACGGCGCCGCGCGCGCAAGTTAATTGCTAATTCACGCTTATGGCCAATAAATTCGTAGACACGCGTGTGTAATAGATGAGATCCCTAATGCATGTATTGTCAATATCTCTCCTTAAATTTCGATTTGTGATTTGCGATGGCATAAATCGCGGCTGCCATAAAGGCTCGGCAGCGCTCAAGTGAGTTTTGTCTTGCAACTGTTCATTTTTATGTAAATTACAATTAGCGCGAAAAGGTGAAACGACGAGTCTTACTCGAAACTGCCGGAAAATCCTTCGGGCGATAGCGCGCCAATAATTTTTATAATCTAATTACAGCCGTGCGGTCATTGCGATCGGAATTTGTGACTGGCGATTACGCGGCCGTAATTAGTGATCCAATCAATTAAAAATATCATCGATTAATTTCGCCGTATACGTATAAACCCGGATGCCGCAATTTGCATTTGATCTAGCCGCAACTTAAATATATGACGCGCAATTAGTTGGGCCGCGCGAGTCGCGAACGCATGATTGTAATTTCTGATTGGGAAGGATGGGTTAACTGTAAATCCCAGGGTCGTAGGTCAAAGCGTGGCGGTATAAAGCCCGGACATTCTTCATTAACTTTTGCTATGCCTATGACGTTACTCGCCGTGATTTTCGTCCTTGAGAACGTGGCCGCTTTTTTCGAACAACGGCAATTGTCAATTCTCAGCGAGAGTCGCTTTTTAAACTCCCCCTCCTCTTTTTATAGAAAAGGACGATGTGTTGTAATTAACAGCAAGTCATGAAGAATAAGATATATAAACGTCCTAGTTTCTCTCGGATTCCAACGTCACTCGTACATCGTTAACAACTCTTGTTTTTTTTTTTTTTTTACCACGCGGTAAGGTGCAACGGTACGTCCCCACCTCTCTTTCTCCCGCCGCGAGCAATAACGACGCTATAAGGGAACTTTTATATATATATCGGCGGCGTGTCGATATCGCGCGCGCCTCTCTGTTTCAAACAATCGAGACAGAAACTAATCGCGGCTGATTCGAGGAATTCGAAACATTTTTATCCGGCGACGCGACTGCAGTCAACGAATCGGCAGCAGCGAGCAGGAAAGGACACCAGCGGTGAGAGAGACGCTTTCGCGATTTTGAAAAAAAAAATCCATTTCATGATAGAGCCGCCGCGGAATAGATACGGGACGCGACGTAGGGCGGCTGTATAGGGTATCCACGATTGACGATACGAATCTGCCTATCTGCAGGTATACGCGAGCGTGGATTCCGCGACCGGCTGTCGTGTATGTGAGTGTGGGTGTGTATGTGTGTGCGCGTGTTACGGTGACGATGTGTGCGCGTACGTATACACGCACAGACACACGCGAGAATGCACGTCCGTGCAGCGCGGGGCTGCACGTGCGTGAAGTTACACACGTGGGTGGGTATCTCCGATATTTATGGGCAATATTTCCGATTCAGCTGCTGCTATCGAAGCCCTTACCAGTTCAACATGTCCGCAATAAAAAACTGGATAAAATTATATCCACATCTCGCCACGGTTTCGACTCGCTGAAACTCGTCAAAAGTTATGGAGCGGGCATACGAGGAATTCTATTCTACTTTTTATCCCTCCATGCACTCTCTCGCTCACTCACTCACGTTTTTTTTTTGTTTCCTCCCTCTTTTTGTCGATGCCCCTTTTTTTGTTATCCCTCTGTCGAAACGCCCGATGGCAGACTGGGGATCGATCCACCTCGAGCGCATAAAAGCGCAATTTTTATACACATCGAAGGCTTAAGCCGATTCTTGTTCGCGATTTCGGAAGATTTCGTCTTCGATTTGATCTGGAAATTATTTTTCTGCTTGAAGAGAGAGAGAGAGAGACAGAAAGAGAATGCGTCGTCTATGCAGTTGGAAGATTTGTGTTATTTCTTTCAAATGTCCCAAATGATTCATCCAAATGTTTGTGTTAATTTAACATAAAATGAACATATTAGGAAGTAACACAAATATTACGTAATAAATCAACACAAAAACTGTAATAGGCAGCGTGACGCAGTTTGTAAGAAAATTGTGAAATTATAATTCTTCAAAAAAATTATTCACATTTATATGTTAAATTAACACATTTTAATCATTTATCTTACAATTTATGTTTTAAAGTACATTATTTTTATGTTACTTGTTCACTTATCCATAAATTGTGTTATTTTAACGTTAAGAAATGTTGAATATCAATTTAACGCAAAATGTTCAAATAACACAGTTACGTTACATTAATATCAGATACGTTGAAAATTCAACACAAAAATTTTAATAAGAACCGGTTTTAACAAATATAACATATTTTACACTGTGTGAATATTATAAAAGTAAAGACTTCGTACATTTTATAATTTTAGATTTTATAACCTGATAATTTATATAATCTTCAACGTTAATATAAAGAAAAGATATAAACAATTATTATTAATAGTATGTTATCTTAATCAATGACATTTGACATACATATTAAAAATATCAATATTTCATGCAGTCTGTTGAATAAAGCAATTAGTATCATAGAACACGTGAATAAAAGATTAACTTCTAATTAAATGCATGAATCTTCTAAGACAAACTGACGTAATAACTACACCCTGTCTTATTCCATCCAGGATTAAGCAATCCCGGTTTTAATATAAAGTAAGCAAGATTACGACTCAATGCGTCGAGAGTAAACAGATAATCCTTCTCGTCCCGTCGTCTCCTTCCGAGAGAGTGTCACGTCAAGGTTCGCGAGAACTTATACCGCGCGATGTAAGACGCGAGGATTGTAATAAAATGAAATTGAAATAAATGTAAGTATGAGCTGGTTCGAAGCCGCGGAAGCGTAACGATCGCGTACACAAGGTGGCGGTGGCAGAGCGGGATACCGCCGACTTTCAGACGTAAAAATTCCAATTTGTTCCCGGAGCACCGCACGCCGTTAAAGCCGCGACGAGCCGGAGAAACGCGTAATATATTACGAAACTTCGGGAGGAGAGGAGAGCCTTGGAGAGAGAATGGGTTTCAAACGCTGTGCCATTTGAAAGTTTTTCCCTTCGCGGTGGCAAATTCTTAACTTATAGATTTCGGTCTCATCTCCGTACCTCCTCCACTCCTTCCGTCTGCGATTTCTGAATCGTGAATTGAAATTAAGAGAAAAACGCGAATCCATCGTGGTGTGCATTCTCGCGCAGGCATCAAGTTTCCCTCCTTCGAAAAATATATATTAAGTATTTTGTAAGGATCGCGCATCGCATCCAACTTCGGAAGAATATAACGCGTAAACTCTACGCGATGGTTTATTTATGTTAAACGGGTGGATTATGTTAAACACAGGTATTTCCCCATCTACAAGAAAGAAAATTACGGATTCCGGAATAGCGAAACTCTTTGCAGATTGAAATTACGAAAGAAAATAAATGTTCACGTTGTACTTCCAGCCGACCCCTAAATCTTCCCCTGGTTCAGATATTCAAGATATCCCGATGGTTTCGGAACATTTACGGTATTCTAAAGTTTTTCTTTCTGCAACGGAAAAATTCATAATTTACGGTCTCGCAAATTTTCGGCTCTCTCATCCGCCAGAAAACTTTGAAATCAAAGGAACCAAAGGAGGGTAAAAAAAAAAAAAGATAACTATAACCATATATCCGGTTGCTTTATCGCACTTTCATCGGCGAATTTTTTTCCGCCGTGAATTCATATGAGAAACGCGGGACGAAAAAGAGAAAGGAAGAGAGAGAGGAAGAGGGTGGTTTTCCTTCCATTCCACGTCTCTTTATATTTTTCCCCTCTTATGTTTACGAGACAGAATCGAGCGTAGGGCGCATGTAGGCGTATACGAAACGAAACGGAAGAGATACGTAACGACGACAACGAGGGTTGCGCGACGAGACGGGGGGGAAAGGGGGGAAGAGAGGGGGGGGGAGAGGCCTCGGCGGGACGAGGCAGTAGGGGGAGGTGGAAAAACTTTTTAAATTCGAGACAAAATGCTAAAAGTTCCCCGAGGCCATGCATACGAAGCGACGGCCGACGGGATGGAATGGAAAGGCTGGCAGCAGGGGGACGGAGGGGGGGAGGGGAAAGGGAGGGAGAAGGAGGGACTGGGGCTGGTGGAGCGGGTAGTAGCAGGGAGCGACCATTAACATAAAACAGAATGTGGGAAAAGCAAATATTGTGATAAAAAATAATAATAATAGGAGGAGCGAGTGAGGGGTCGCGGAGGGAGAGAGACGCGCCCAACCCCCGGGGACTCTCTCTCTCTCTCTCTCTCCTTTCCACTCTCGTATAAATACAAGTATACGGCCGGAGTTTTCCCCGGGCATTTATGAAACTCATTCGCCTAGAACTAACTCTAATAATCGTTGAAACTAATACGCCTTCTCGAGTACGTGTGTGCCACCCCCGCGTGTTTGCATCAGCAGGAACCGTCCTGTTTCGGCAAAAATGACTTGAAAAAAAGAAGAGGGGGAGAGACAAACGGTGTAAGCCTCGCGAGAACGTGTCATTTCGGGTCACATCTGATTATACGTGAAGCACAATGTGTTGATAAAAACTGTGAGATGTTACAATCGACATGTGTTTTTTCTATTTGTTCTTCTAATATCTATTATAATATAATATAATATGATATGATATAATAAATAGTTTTTTCTTATTTTTCATCCATTTCTTAGAATCAAACCTCAAGTCCTCAAATATGCATTTTTTTTTTAGCTTTCGCTAAAATAAAATAATTTACATTAAATTAAATATATCATATTCTATATGAAAAGCTTTCCAGAGAATATTGTTCACAGTATTGTAATATAATTCCGCGTATCTGTGTGCGAACTAAATAATCGGGATGAAAAATGCGCGCAGTAAAACAACGAGGTGGACGCTGCTAAAATGTCCCCGCGCGCGATACCCTCGGTGGATCCTTGTTTCTCGCAGGTTTTACGGCGGACGAGTCCGCTCGCAGGATTCGTTCCTTTTCTTTTTTTTCCTTTCGACCGAGATGAAATCAAAGAACGCAGGGGGAGGTCCGGTTAATGGGGCAAAGGTGGGACAACCGAGCGGAAGGGAATCGAAGGAGAGAAGAGGAAGACGGGACCGGCACGGCGACGTAAACCGTAACGGTAACGATTATGGACGCAGTTACCGCGGGGCGTCCTTTCTTAACGATTACGTGCTCGAAAATTATTACGCGTAATAACATTCCGTCGTTATTACTATTATTGTTATTATTATTATTATTATTAGTATACGCCGAGGAGACTCTCACCCAGGCGAGGGCAGAAGGGAGGAGGGGGGAGGGGAGGGGGGAAGCGCATGCAGACTGGACGTGTCTTACGACACGGATTACACAGTTCTCGTCTGCAGTAAAAACAAGGTAAAAGTAAGATAAATTAAAGTAAAAGATAAAGAGCGAAGTGAAAGAGTAATTTTTTTCTCGTTTCTTCTCAAGGGAAATTCTATTACGAGATACACGCGCAAAATAACGTTAGAATGCGATCAATGTGATGAATATATAGAGAGCTTTACGCATATTTAGTACGAATTATGAATAAACGTTACCCCCGGCTCGCAGCGTTTCTCTTGCCTCCCGTACTTCGCACACACATGTTGGCTTTTTATATTAAACGATAAACTCGTAGAATGAAATGTGACTGCGTTTCTCCGAATAATAATACGTACACGAATAGTTTTTGCACTCTCGGGCTGTCGAGTCTAAATTACGGCGCGGAAAGTAGTCTCGATAAAATTCGTCGCAAAAAAAAAAAACACAGAGGCGGCTTTGAGAAAAGAGCTCGTCTAATTGCTCGTATTTTCCTACATTCGATATCACGCGCGAGTTTATCGGCTGCTCGCGTCGCGAGAATGGCAATCGTAATCGTCTAACATGTCCGATTCGTCGCGGATAACGTGACGAGATGATGGCGCCGCGGCTGGGTTAACGAATCGGCGTCGGAAAACGTTATTCCCACGGAAAAAAAATCGCCCGTCATAAAAGTCATCGAGCTGGCGCGAATTACACGCCTCTCGCTCGGCTGTTATTTTTTCCGATGTCAATTGATTCAAAATTCGACCCGATATACCGACCGTAAATTTATTAGCCGTACAGGCCACTAAATTTCACGCGAATCCATGATTGCCCACGGAAATTCGATTTCTCGAGCGATCATGCGAAACGCGGACGCGTATTAACAAATGACGTCGCGTTTTGCGAAACGATCGCCACGGACGTTTCTTACCGTCCCGTTACAATGGTCGCAAAAGTTTAAAGAAAAATTAAATTGACGTTTGCCGTAGAGCCTCTCAAGGAGAAATCGGACTAGGTATTTGTTACAGATTGGTTTACTAAAGTTTGTGATCGTCGATGAATCAGTCAATCAGAACTTTCTATCCAATAGTAGCACGGAAATTGAACAAAATGTATAATTTAAATAGAGAAAAATAATACAAATTATAAAATTACACAACTCTCTAAGTTTAAATAACTTTATAAATTGAAACATTTACATACCTCTTTGATCTGAGCGTTAAAAATAAAACTTAACAATTTTTTCTCGCTTTTTGCTTCGTCTGCTTCGTATTAATCATATTTGGGCACGCTTCTAGAGCTATAAGTGGCACATACAAAACATAAACAGTAAGCGAATCGATCAATCATAGTCAAGAATGTAAGGCAAAAGTGTTGATTTGTTTATTACTTATGTTTTTCTACGTGCCACTAGCCTGACAATGTCAAGGTTGGTCGAACTCGTATTGAGAGACTAGTTTTGCAGCCTCGTGTCACGTTGTCTTACGAAACTAACGGAACTGGTTGGCTTACGCCAGAATTTCCTTCCCCGAGTATAAAAATTCATCGCGAGCAGCGCAACGAGAATCGGCGAACGAAGAGTCCTATCCCGCGGCAAAATATTAATTAGCGAATTTAAAACCGCAGAGGCGGAAGCGGACGTCTGCCAATCGGAGGAGGCTCGTGCGTGGACTTTTTCCGCGCACTTGGACTTTTTCCTACGGAACGGAGCATCGTGTCGAATCTCTTTTCGATTGCCGTGGGCTGAACGATTCGACATATTTGCTCTCCATAGGATGTTTGCTCGTCTAGTAAAAAAAAAAAAGAGAGACAGCGCAGGATTTGGTTCAACTTGCATCGGATGTTCATTAACTCGTGACGTAGCTACGAGCTACGCTGTACAGCTAAGTTTTTCTATATGTGTAGACGCCTTTCTTTTGCTCTATCTCTCTCTTTCTCTGCCTGTCGCACTTTAATTTTCATCATGCAGTCAAACGGAATTTATGTCGAAACGTCAACGGTAAGCTTATTCGCTTTTCGATCTTAGACAGAGTCAATGGACGATAGGGATGAGGGAAAGAAAGAAGGGGAGAATAATGTCGGATAAAAGAGCGATAGAGTAGGTCAGAAAGAAAAATCCGAGGTACTCGATCGAGCGGCGGCTTTCTAATTGAGACCTGTAAGAAGGGGGCGTCGGTTATCGTTTTCGTTACAAAAGAATTTCTATCCGCGGCACTTTTTTAAGTGGCTAAAAAGCAAAAATTAAAAAGAAGCTCTCTTTAAAAAATAGGTTTTCTCGATACGTATACCTGAATCATAAAATATTTATGGATTTAAAGTCAGAAGATATCTAATAATGTAAGCGCAATGTTTCGCAATCTTCTTTCTGAAAATATATAATCAATAAAATAATACAATGCAATTGTCCTTTTTCAAAAACAGCATACGTATAAAAATTTTATATGAGAGATGTCCAATAACTATCTTATATTCCAGAAAATAGAATTGAAAATATCTCAATATGAAAGAAGTTAAAGAACTTTGTTATAAAATGACTAATACCTATAATAACACATACAGAGTATTCCAGGATTTTTCGTATAAACTTTAACAGTAGGTTCTATGAATTAAAATAAGAAAATAAAACTTATACAAACATAGATCTTTAAATGTTTTATTAAGAAGTTATAACAAAAATATAAAGATCTATGTTTATATATATATTTTTTATTTTAGTTCATAGAATATATTTTACTCAGTTGATTTTCAATGAAATTGAAAAAAATCTACTCCGTAGATAAAATCGCTATACTTTGATTGACATAGTTGTTAAAGTTAGAAAAAAACTAACATAAAAATTTTAGAAATTAATGCAATTAATAATCAGTGTAACTCTTTTAAATAAATTAGTTACGATATATTATATATGAAATATTTTTAATATCTTTTCATACATTTATTATAAGCATATTAAAAAAGATCTTTGTATGCGTATGTGTGAGATAAATATTTATATAATATTTAATCCTGGAAAAATATGAAAAGGCCAACTACAAATTATATTAAAAAGATGTTTGAGAAAAAAGATAGAAAAGAAAATATCATATCTCAATATTAATAATTTTTCTTTACTGTATTTTATAGAAACAAGAATTTATTTTTATTTCACATAAATATACAATGTACATCTTTTTCTTTAATCTTCTTCGTTCATCACATAAGAACATCATAAAAGATCTTAAATAAAAATTTTATTATATTCTAAAAATATATAAGTATATATTACTTCTATAGTTTCATTTTGCAATTTTAATTTTTATTACAATTTATTTAAACAATAAATTCAAAGTTTTAATATATTATATATTTAATTTAATTTTAAAATGCAATTTTAATTTTTATTACAATTTATTTAAACAATAAATTCAAAGTTTTAATATATTATATATTTAATTTAATTTTAAAATTGCGTAAATAATATTATTGATATATTGTGATATTTGTACGTAACTACGTTTCCTAAAAATCAGTATGCTTGGAACAATTAAATATATAAGAACATTTTTATTAACTCTAGAGACAATTTTTTTTTAGTAAAGGAAACCATGTATGTCACTCTTTATTATTATATTTTTTATCAAGATTATTTTACCATTCATAAACTATTTATATTATTCTTACATTTTTACATTTATACGAATTTACTCGATAAATTTCTGATTTCAAAATAAATATTCCGAGAATACAAAAATGTATCCAAAATTATAAACATTAATTCTGATCTCTTTTGGCCTTTCCATTTTTAGATAACAGATCTACCAGATGTATCAGTAACATTCTTATGCTCTTAATTTGATACACAGATGTATACATATTTATCTACATGTAGTTATATGTATATCTTATACATATAATATAATTCTCACAGATCTATCAGTTTCAATTAAAATAACATATGACTCTTTATTCGTAGACACGCAGTAGTGGAGTTGTAGACCAAGTTGGAGATATGTTAAACTGTAAGATACAAATACATTCATGTTAGAAACATAATTCGAAGCAGTTAATATTTTTAAAATGTTGTTATCTCACGTGTAGAATAATTACAAGCGATTGATTCCGGAAGAAGTATACATAATAATAAAGAAGTTACTCACCTCATGGCTGCTCCACCGTTACCTCCACCTTCTCTCAGTTTGCTTCGTTGCACTCACAAGTGTAACACTCACTCGCGAAGACACGGTTAATTATGATCGCACGCGCACGAGTCACAAAACTGCAACGATACTTGTTTTACGACGTTGCGCTGGAGGAATAGCACGAAACATTTGCTCCGATGGATCACCGTCATCTCGATACGAGCCATTAATCGCAAAGTTAATTAAACTCGCGGTTCAATATCTCCCGATTTTAATAATCACAGGAAACAATCGCGTGTGGAGTTCTGCGTATCCCGTAAATGTTTACTTCTAAATTAGCAACCTTATTATGAGTTTAGCCACGAGCGATTTTGCTACAAGAGAGAAAAATACAGCCTTAGCTAAAAAATATTAGGCATCCTATCGACTATTATTTAAAGTTTCAGCGTAAAAATTAATTTATGACAATCGCTGTAAATTATCCTTTGTTTCAAAACCATTTAAATTTAAGTATGCATAATACCTACGGAATACATACGGAAACTAATAGGTAACAACGAAGGTAAAAAAAATTCAGCAAATAAAAAAATATAGATGCATAATATTTTTGGGCAAGGCTGTGTGTATGTATATTTCTTCCTTGTATACATGTTATACATATACTATTTAATAGGTAATGAATTCGATTGGAGGCACTAGTGCGCACTGGTGCACACTAAAAGCCGTCGTACACAAATCGAAATAAAAATCCATGTTTAATATAAAGATATATTGAACCGCGAAATCCTCAATACATCTCATTCTGCTATTTCGTAAAATATACATATATTGGGCATTTTATCGTTCAAGATATTTATATTTCATCTTTACACTCTAATTACATCGATATACAACAATTTTAGTATGCAGAATTCGCACTGTTATATTACGTCCAATTGAATCCACTATTATTTTAACTTGCACTGTTTTATTTTATAACTTTAAATAAGATTACAGAATGAGACAATATAAGTTAGAATGTAATAATAAATATAGAAAGAGATATATATTCCTTTTTTATTGGATATTGACAAAATCTCTTGTGACCAAACTCTATTAGGATCTCTAATAGTCTAAATAACTCGTTGTACGTCACGAAGAATGAGATCTCCAAAACATGTAAAGTATTATATGTTAAATAAACATACACCGAAATCTTGTTATATATCATGCCTCGTACTTTACAGATTCGTAAGCAATATATGAGCAATGCATGTTTTCCGTTATTTGCACTACTCGACTTGTGTGGAAAGAACAATTCGACTGAAGTATCTAAAAATTCAGATAAATGTATATAGATCTAGAATAACTTTCCTAGACTATAAAAGTAATTTATATAAGAATTTCAAGCACACAATTAGCAATGCTGCAGAAATTTTGACATTCTAATATGTATATCCAATTATATGTGTATACTGAAAAAAAGAAATTGTTCATTTAACTAAATTAATTAGTTTGGCTTAATTTCTTTCGTTAGAAAATATATACTATATTGTATTTAACTTAAACGTATTATACATTCTTCATCAAAAGAAACAAAAACGAATTAAATTAATTTAGTTAAATAAACTATTTTTTTCTTAGTGTATGTACATAAAATTATTCTCAGATCTATATTCAGCTCTCTTTTTTTTTTAGATATTTTTAGATATTCAGCAAACTGTTTTTCATTGTGTTACTAGAAACAGATATTACTTAAACCAACGGAAATATATCGAAGCGTGACGTAAAATACACTAGAATTCGAGTACCGGCGGAGAAACAGCTGTAATTCCATTACCTTGATGTTTTCTTCGAGCGAATTACACGACATTCGATCCAATCGTCGTTTTACTATGTTCATAAATCAATCGTGGGAATTAATTAATGCGTCGCTAATCGCTAATTGCGCGTATGGATTGCGCTTCGAGGGATAATAACTCGCGACGACACGCGGCTGGAGATACTGCCTGCCAGTCCGTATCTCGGTAAACGAGAATTGTAGCGTGTCGACCTTGTTGTATAGACACGCATCACTGGCGAGTTGTATGCGTAAACTCAAAAAAAGTACCAAGTGTCGCGTATCAACTACTACGAAATATTTAATGTTACAAAGTAAATGCATACGCCGAATTATTCCGCTCTTTGTATTTCGCACTAATTTTGATGAATGAGCTGATATCATATATGTTGCGCTTTGATTTGAAAACTCATCAGTATCGCCCGAGATAACAATTAATCCCGATTGAGAGAGAGAAATATGATTAGTAATATATTATTAATAATAATTTAAATAATATTATGTGTACAAAATATTTAATTTTTAATAAAAACCCTTCAATAAAAATTCAGTTGATGAAATTAATAAAAATTCAGTTGGTATTCCGTATAAAAAAATTATTAAGTCTAATGATTATTTAAAGGCTAAAATTTAATATCGTTCTGAATTGAAAAAATATTTATGCATATTAATAATATATATGTTGTTGTTACTCTTTTTAAAAAATTCACATTTCGAGAGGAATGAAATTGTATATTTTAATAAGTAAATCAAGAAAATTAAATTGGATTGCCGCAAGAAATATAACGACTCTCCTTCTTAATTTATTAAAATCGCACAATTTCATTCCTCTCTCTCAGAACATACAAGATTTGCAGAAAAATAATATAATATAATTTGATTTTTGTTTTCGTATTACGTCGAATAAAAAATAAATTAAATAGAAATAAGCTTTGGTCTTCAATATTTAATTTAATATTACTCCTTTCATAATTCTTTTAAATATAATAATTAATCAACTAATTAAATTTTAATTAAAAAGTTAAATAATTTACATATGACAGTCACAACGGTAGGGTAATTAGCTTACACTGCTACATCAGCTGATTACGATAACCAGTACGCGAAAAAAACTAAAAGAAAATTAGCTGAGCAGTAGAAACTAATATCTCTCTTTTAAGCTATTTAAATCAATACTATACAGTAGATTAGTACACGTGTAATAATACAGTTTACTTAGCATGTGAACTTAACTTAATAATATTAACCAATTTTTAATTAAAAAATTATCACAATCTCTTAACATTTTTATATACGATCTAATTAATCTCAGACTGTACTATTGATAGAGAGAGAGAGAGAGAGAGAGAGAGAGAGAGAGAGAGAGAGAGAGAGAGAGAGAGACAGAGAGGGAGAGAAAAAGAGAGTATAAATGTTGTAAACCGTTCGCATATAAATTAATATCCAAGCTGTGCTACATTAAAACTAATATAAGAATTAATATTTTTATATTTTCTCTCTCTCTCTCTCTCAGTAAAATGTATTTCTTTGCACATTTTCTCTCTCATTTCCAGCTTCTTTTTACTTCAAATGTAAAAATTAATAAGTTGTTATCATAGATTGAGGTACAAGTGATTACATTTTAATGTTAAACGTGCTATATGCGGATCCGGAAAAATATCACAGTTAATTAACTTACTCGACAAGATTTCATCACCACTATTCCAAATTTGCGATAAGAAACGCTTGTATACATTTCAATGTTAAAATCGCGTACAATGCTCCCTGATTTGATCTCGTCAAACGTATCGATGACACCAGCAGCGACAGACACAGCTCTCTTCGGTCGCATTTTGCCAACTGCCGTATCACGCGGTCGATTCGATCAATCAAGGCCGACAACAAGGAAAAAGGGAGGCAGAATGCAGAACGCAGCCCGCCCTGCGTCATGATTTCCCTTCGTTGTGGCGTTGCGATGCGACGCGGCGTATGCCGGATGCGATCCGCGCGTCGGAATGAAATTATTTCTGTTACCGGCGGGCGCATACCGCGAATTAATAATTCCCAATTATCTCGAATCGATGTATTTAGCAAAATTACCTAAATCGTTACATCCGCCCAACAACATAATGCGGGAGCTGAAAATGAAACTCCGCGGACACGGCCGCCCGACGGCCGTGCAGGAATTAACTCGCGCTCGAATTACCGATACCATATCGCCATATGTCCGGGCTTTAACGCGGATCAGACTTTTCCGAAACTCCGACTTCGTTGACGGACGACACGAAGACGATGGTAATTATCTCGACTAAAAGTATCAATTCGCTATTCCTTTGTAAAAAATTTCTCTCTATTCGCTCTCACTTTATTATCATTTAATGATACAACTCTAGCCAAAAATATACTATATTTTTTTCATTTATCTGAAATTCTACCTATTGATTACCAGTATTATACAGATGAGTGTTTAAAAAATTTTCGAAACAAAGAATAATTTACCACAGATGCCATAAATTGATTTCTCGAGCTAAAACTGCCAATAATGATTAATAAAGTGCGTCACAATACGTTTGGCCGAGACTGTACATGTATAAAAATATAAATAATATAAAAAATATAATGTGAAATGACATAACCAATTTCCCATTGTTTTAACACGTGTATTTTTCTCAATGCAAGGGGACATATAATTCTCAGAATAAATTATCTACATATCTATCGATCTGTAATTTATCCGGCATTATACACGACCTTTTTAAATGGGGACACGATACTATTATACTATTACGGGCACACTTGCTTTGTCTCTCGACAAAACAAGTTTTCTTGGGACGTCCTCGAATCTATCCGCCTCACTTTTTCTCATTTGGCGAATCACAGCGGGTCGAGGGGGTGCAGTCTCCCCCTCCCCCCTCGTTCAATGTGTCGCTGGCACGCGTAATGACAGCCAGCGCCGCGAATTAGACCGGGTGGGCGTGAGGGTGGGCGCAATACAATATAATATTCGGAGCGATATAAAATTACGGATAATTGCTTGATTGGCCTCGGCAGATGGGTGTAATTTAGAATATCCGCCGCTTGCGCGCGCCCGCCGACTAATCAATTACGAAAATGCTTCGAAGGCCGACCACAGCTAATAAGATTTACGATTGGACGAGATCGGTTCTTTCTTTCGTCATTTCACCGATCGTTTCTCCATCCCTCTCTCGTTGATCCCTCCTTGGCGTATATATATCCGTTTCGTAAATTACGGGGTTCGTGTATACGCGGCTAAACAGCTGCAACGCGGTCTCACCAATCTCGCTTCCTTGGCGCATTTGCGGTTAACGACTTTAAACCCAGTTTCGGACGGAACGATATTTCTAACGTGTTGTTTCTAACGAGCGCCACGTTTCGCCGCGAAACCTTTACGAGATTGCGGCAGCCGGCGGGCAGGTAAAGACTATATCCGACGAAAAACGCATAAAGGATTGATTGACAAGATGATTCTCTCATTGAATGAGACGTCGCGATACAACAGCCCATTATTAGTATTCTACACTTAACGTTAAAAATATGAATAACTAAATATTAAATTCAATATTACATCGCACGCGATATAAATGAACCCCAAAATTAAATGATCACAATTAATGCCACATAGCAGGATGCCTTTTTTCTATCTATAAATCATCCTTCTATTCATCCGTCCAATTTTCGAATATCTCGATTCAGCTTGCAATCGGATTTCTATTGAGGTAACGACTAGATGGTAAGTCGGAGCCAACTAGAGAATGAGATATTATCTACCTTTTCAGTAACGAACACGTCATTTTATATACTAGGATAATGTCGAGCTAATGGATAAAAAGAGGCGCAAAAAAAAGAAAAAGAAATTGTTCGCAATCTACATAATTCTCGCCTGTGCAAATACGAGTTAATAAATCTCCGTTGGAGAAAACCGCAAGCGGTGTATATCGGTATCGTTTACACGAGAGTTAAGACAGGCGAATGCCGCGGGCGATCGCTATTTCTCACCGAGGAAACGCGCCTCGTCGGAGATATATACACGGCCGCGAAGTGGCTCTCGTCCGGGTCTCAATTAGCGTTACATTTCGGCGCGGCCCCGGCATAAGGCTAATAATCGTTCGCGTGTAAACCGATATCTATTCCTCGCAGCGCGTGCACGAACGCATCGTTGTTCGCGCGCGAGGAACCTGGGAGAGGCGCCGGGAGGAGGAGAAGGGGGGGGGGAGGGGGGACAGAAGAGAGGATTGAATGCAACTCGCGCGCCCGCGGGGGTGTGGGAACAGAACGCGTATATCCGGTTCTGCTCGTTCGCGATGGAGTCGTATCGGAGGGGATGATTTCGCCGAAACCCCGAAGCCCCTGAGCACCCCAAACTCCGTTAAAACGCTCCGCTACTCGTGTTTAGATATCGTTAAACCGCATTTTCAACACCGCTATTATGTAAAGCACGTGGCGGAGGCTGATAAGTCGAACAATGGGCTTGACGCGAGCGCGGCGACAGAGGTGGGAGAGGGTTAAGGACTTTCCAATCGTCCGTCCTGGGTCGATCTCACCGACCGACCGACCGATCGATCGATCGATCGATCGGCCGACCGACGAACCTTCTTCGTCGTCTCTCCTGCCTCTTCATGTCTCATGGAATCGACTTATCTTGCCGGGCGCGAACTTCGTCATCGGCGGCGAACTCGTGGAACTTGTCGGCGAAGCTCGTACCTTAATTATGCTATCCAGGTACTAAGTGTAATTAGTGTCCCATTGAAAATAAAATAAAACTTTTATTTTCTCCCTCCCTTCTTCTTCCCCTCCTCTCTCCCCCTCTCCCTCTCTCTCTCTCTCTCTCTCTCTCTCTCTCTCTCTCTCTCTCTCTCTCTCTCTTTCTCGGAACTCATTTTTTCTTTCGTTTTTTTCTTTATGCGCCAGCAGCGCGCTGCAATTAAACTATGTTCGAACAAGAGGTTGCGAGAATAGAGAGAGAGAGAGAGGGAGAGAGAGAGAGAGGAGTTAAGGCGTATGACGTTACGCACCGTACAAAATAATACTTTTTATTGCCACGATCTTTACGATCTGTAGCGTATCGAGTATAAAGAAGATAATAAAGGAAGACGCGTGCGCGCGCTCGCAGATAATAGTCGGTATTATGCACGCGTTGCTCAACTGCAACGCCATTTCTACGGCCGACTTTTTTTACGATCTCCGCTTTTTTTTTTAGAACGCGCGCGCTCGCGGTCGATTCGCAATCAAATTCCTAGTAGTTTCACGAACTACATGCAATCATTGCAATAATCAATTTCTCTACAATTTGTATTTTTCACGGTGGAAAGACGAGAGAGGTAATATTTCTTAGAAAAACCACAGGCACTTTTCCTTCCCGATTGTACACTGTGTGATATAGAAACGTATGATATAATAATATAAAAAGGTATGAGGAATTACATAAATAATGTAAAAATTACACAATTTATAGTGGGAATGTAGAATTATTTTTTTTTTTTTTTTTACAAAAAATGTGTTTTTAGAACAATTAATACTTTTATCTTTAATTGTGTGAATATATCTTACTAAACAAAAAATAACAATAACATAGCATATTTTACAATTTCTGTGTTAATGTACACTGAATTTTTGTAATATTATGTAATATAATAGTAATATATCACTCATATTATATTTTTATGTTCATAGTACACATCACAACATAGCTTAAGAAAAATTATAGATAATTCGCGTTAATGGCATAATACTTAAATGTTTTTATAAATGTAACTCCGTTTGTACATTTACTTTTGCAAATTGTTTAATTACCGTGAAGAATAATTTTCTTTGTAAGTTGTGACTTTACTTTTAGTCACATATATAAATATATACTTTTAATAGTCGATTTTAAAATATTCCACTGCAATTCCACTACGTTGTTGTAATTTTACATGTAATTTTTTTACAGTGCAGATTATCATGGAAAAGAAAACTGCAGTAATATTATCTAACCGAAAACTAGTCGTAGAAATAAAAATTTAAAAACTTTGAATTAAAAAATTCCGAAAAAACCAGTTTTTTTACTCAAGCCCTGAAAATTAGTTATATATTTTCTATACATATTTTAATGTTACATTATTGTTGCAGAATTAAATCTTTGCATTTATTCAAAAGACTTATACGTAAAGAGGTAATTGTAAACAAATCAAAATATAGTACAATGACTAAGTGCAAAGGCCATAGATATATTTATTGAATCGAGCTTCGAAATGGTATTAAAGACTGCAATTAAAATATGCAACTCATTAAAAACACTACAAAGATATTTTCATTTCGACATGTAAAATCTATAGTTCTTTTTGTAGTGATTTGTTGTAATTCATTGTTTCACTCTATTCTTTGTCTCAAATTATAACAATGTTTCAGTGCCACTAGATATATGGTTTCCTATAAAAATTAAAATTATATAAAGACAAAAGATATTAAATCGAAATAACGTAGATATTGAACGGTTTAACAATAAATAACGAAAAAAAGACTTCTATATATTTTTCAACACCAATAAAAAATCGTTCTCTTTTTTTTTTTACTGTAAACAACCAAAATTTTACACGGTTTTTTACTCCAAAATAAAAAAATATATTTTGCGTTTTTTTAATCGTGCAACAGAAAGTTTAAACATACAGCAGTCGGCCGATTTTAAGCGAAACTCGCGACTTTTGTGAGACGCGCGTGGAGTGAAAAGGGTGGGACAGGCAACTTGGTGGTAGCCGCGTGAAAAGCGCGTTTTCCGTCGCGCCCGATAAACTTGGCGGGCATTAATTGTGCACGCGCAAACTCAAATTTCATCGCGCGCCGCACGGAACGATCGTCTCCGTCTCGCTCGCGCATGTCCACTCGAGAGAACACGATTTCCATGGTGAAGTTGAAGTCGCGCTTTTTCACGTCGTTTCGCGAAACGACGAAGGAGAAGGGTAGAAAGTGCGAGGGGGAGGGCGGGGGGGATGGAAGAGGGTGCAGACGCTCCCTTTCACCGCCACGTAGAAAGCTCCCCAGCTGCCTCCGCGATACGTGCAACACACACGCACACGCACGCACGCAAGCACGCATGGATTTGTTCTGCACATACGTCTCTGTAAAATACGAGTACAGGGTGTCTCATCGCGTCGTCTTTCAATTAATACTCTTTGACGTATTTGAAGGCAATATTTGCTTATTTCGTCTCAATCATCGATGTTAATTGCCTCAGCAATCAAAAACGACACGCGTTCCCGGTGCTACACCGAGAGAAACATTTTTGGTAAATGTAACCATATAGTTGCATGTTATTAAAATTATGGAAGAACTTAAAATAATCGTTATGTTAATAATGATTATCGTATAGCTCTGTCAACAAATATATATGTACATATAGTTCGCAATCTCAAAATGACTTAATCATCATTACCTATTATAAAAATTGTTGCAATAATTTAAAATCATTTTTTAGGACAGTCGTATAAAATATAGTTGGCTGAAAAATGATTGTAAATTACAGTAATTTTCAGACTAGTCATTTTCGATTGCCAACTATTATACTGTTGTTAGAACTAATGTACAGTTATCGATTATAACAGCACAATCATAATTACAGTAACCAATGCCAACAGTCTTTCTCACAGTATACAAATAAAAAGCCGAGCGATAATCGAAGATTGTCGAAAGTACGAAACTTCGTGCGGAGCTCGAAATTCCCAGGGTTCTGGGAATCGTTCGCGATCGCTACTGATAGCCCACGACAGCAACAGCCGTCATTTTCCTCAGCTCGATTCTCAGATTCCCATAGATTGGGAGGGACCGGATCGCCAGGACACCCCGTATACACGCACACAGAAGGATACAGCCGAACGCGTACGTCTATATTCCGGATATAAATTGTGGCAGAAGCGTACGGGGTCGGTATAAGTATAGTTACGATAAATCAGGCATATCGACGTCCGGCATAGAATTGCAAATGAGCCCCTGCCATCTTTAAAATAAAAAGTTATAACTGCGCGCGCGCGCTCGCTCGCTCGCCCGATCAGCCTCCGCTCGCTCGCTCGCTCGCGAGCGCACGCCGCACCGCGCCGGTGGAGATAGTCGGCAGACTTCCATGTGCGCGTACGTATAATGCATACAATCTCCGGGCAAGCAAGGAGAAAGAACTTAAAATGAATAATGTATCGTATATTTAATTCTATACATAAGTACCCGTGCGCTGCTGCTGCGTATTCGTGTGTGTGTGTGTGTGTGTGTGTGTTCGCGCGCGCGCACGCAGTCTATACACGTACGTGTATAGCTGAAAACGTTAGCGTTTCTTCTCTTTTCTCTCCTTTCCTCTGCGCGTCCATCTGTCCGTCTGTCTCTTTCGCACGCACGCTCTGCCTCTCTTACGTTTTCTTCTCCTCTTTTTCTCCGCTCCCTCTTTTCTCCGTATACGGTATCTATTCGCCGCGCTCCACGCCTCGATCTCCCGTTTCCTTCTCGCGCGCTCGCGCTTTCGCGGAATCTCGCGCGCGGGAGCGAGAGGGAAGCGAGAGAGCCTGCCGCTGAGTTACTACGGCAAAGAATGAAGTAGCGTATTTTCTATGCCTCGTGACGAATCGACTTTCCAGCCCCGGCCGGCGCGGCGCGACGCGACGACCAGAGAACGAAACAAAAATACTCCTCGTCGGGCCGGGGCGCGCCCCGACGAGAGAAATAACAGCCCGGTCAGGAATAACTATCATTAAATTATTATCGATCGATAAGCTCCACGTTACCGCTCTGGCCAGGTCGTGGCTTTTTTCTAATCTGCCAGATGTAGTTGAGCGTCGACGGAAAGGCGAGGGCAGAAAGCGGTGGATTGGCGGTGGGCGCGAGGGAGTAACAGAGCAAGAGCGAGGAAGAGAGAGAGAGAGAAAGAGGCGGAAAAATACAATTATTAGTGATTATATTAGTGTTTTATATCAATTCCTTGAAACGCGCGAGAAAACAAGCGGCGCTACTTTACGACTCCAAATAGAGGGAAGAGGATGTTATACGCGCGTATATATATCGATATGAGATATCTGTCCTATTTTGTTCTCAAGTGAATGATATTGATTGTGTTGTCTCCGAGGTATTAATATAATACAATTGTACAGCAGTACGTTTCATTAGCATTTATATAACGTCGCTCGGCATTAGTAAGTTTTGAATAATAAACACGCATGAAAATTAAATTGTTAGACGAAATAACCAGTAAAGTATAAACTTTAGGATAATAAAATATACCTTTATCCAAAGTGTATTTGCAGTGCATTTTATTTTAATCGAAATTTAATTCACGTCCCAATTGTCAAAATATTTAATAATGCAGATAAATAGAATCGATTACATATATCTGAAGTCTAAGAATCCGCGATTTAAATCTAGGACGCTCTGTATATGCCGATGCGGGAAGTAGGGCAGGAAGATGTAAGAAATAGATATATAATTTAAAAATAGAGTATAACAGGTTGCACAGCCTAATAATTTATTAGTACCATCTCGTACGTATCGAGATATTTATGCGTACCTGAGAAAAAACTCGATCGACTAGTTTACAAGTATAGAGGAAAAACATTATTTGATAATAGTTACCAAATGTTGAGAGTGAAATAATTACAGTTAAATATGTTCGATTAATACAACAAAGAAACACACACTTTTTTAAAAATATTTAATAAGTAAATATTACCAATACACAATAATGTAATCAATTATTTGATAATAAATATTAAATATTAAAAAAAATAAAATTATTTTTGATTACATATCAATCGAACATTTTTAGATTGACATTATTTCACTCAATATTTGGTACAGTTATTACGACTTTTTGTTCAATGTAATCGCGCGCGTGCAATTAAAATTGGGAGAGTGAGAAGCTGCGGAGGAGAAGAAAGTGTATCGATTCCTCTTCTTTTCTCGGTTACGGCCTTTCCGGAAAATTATCATCCGCGGTGGCTTCGATCGTCGCGTTGACAGGCGATCTTTAATTAGAATTGAACTTGATTGACCGGCTTTGTCGACACCCGAGACCGTAGAACACGATCCAACAAGCTACAACGGCACGAAAGAACGTCCATGTATGTGCGTGAGTGTATACGTTCGGCTCATGTGGGCGTGTATACGTATTCTGTCGTCGTGTGCGTGCATGTTACAGCGCGACTCGGCTATAGTTACCGCAATAAACCACTATACGGTTTATTAATAATGCCATACGGTTCGATGTTTTATGGTCATATCATGAGTACTCGGCCATTTTCTTGCGTAATACTTTTATTCTCGTAATAAGAAAAATATGCCGACTGCGGCTCTCTCACTGATTTCAGTGATTTCCAGAACCCTTGAGCGAAACGATTAATCAGTCGCTTAGGGGGGAAATGTCAAGAGCGTTAAAAGAAACGATGTAATATGTTGTCTTAAAGAGATAAGAAATATCTACGTAAAAATATCGAGAAATTAAATAATTACATTATTATAGTGTGCCTCTCAATGCTAGTCAAGTTCTGTTAATTACACCGTCAAGAATGTTTGCAGTTAATTAAATGAAAAGATTGTATTATGTACTTGCAACCTTATAATCCATTAAAATCTTTTAATTTTTAATTATAATATTAAATAATTTACCTTTCTGCTTAAATATTATCAGAGAAGAAAAGATTACAATTTTACTGAGAAAAATTCTGACGTCATCTTGTACGAATGTATATAAATAAGAAAAAAAAATGGAGCTCGTATATTCAATAATAATGATATTAATGTTTACGAAGTTCCAGGCTTATGTTTGTCGATTGGCAGAAAAATCAGTGGCGGAGAAAAGGAGGAGAAAGGAAAGGAGAAAAATAAGAGAGAAAGAAAGAGAGAGAGAGAGAGAGAGAGAAAGAAAGCAAAAATCGATACGGAATCACGTGCGCGCTAAAGAGGCGATCTTCACTCGTGAAGAGTGCGAATAATCGACGCTCGTTTCACCGGCGACTTTATCCATTCGACGATCTTCGGCGATAACGATCGACAATGATGTTCGCTGGCAGCGCGTCGGCGGTATCGAATGAGAACCGCTGCGTTTTATATAGCACGTACGAAGCGGAGCGGCGACGACGAGCAAGTTCCGCTCGGCTCGGCTCGGCTTGACGCGTAACGTAACAATATAAATAACGAGTCAAACGACTAATAAAACAAATTCCCCCGCTTAATCTTATCGTTTATAATAAATATTGATATGAAAGTTAGGTTACGCTATCGGACCGCGACGGCGATATTATACGCGCGCGCGAGCACAGATTAAAATAATAATAATTCGTCTAATCTTCTCGCCTAACGCATGAGAGGGAGAAGCAGAATGCGAGTGACATAAAACTGAGACGAAGAGACGAGAGCGCGCGGCCATGAAACCGTCGTGACCTTATCTTAACAAAATAACTGCGTAATTAGACGCGCAGTACCACGAACTGTACCAAAAAGTTACTGTCGTCGGTTCAACGTTTGTTCGAACCGGGCGAAGTTCATCGCGATTTTTTGCCAAAGGGGAAAGTCGATTCGATGGACTGCGCCTAGATCTGCTGGTACACCTAGAGAAAAATTTTTTCGATTCAAAAAAATATTTCCTTGTTATACGGTTAAAGAAAATATTTCTTTAATTTGAACGTCATTCTTTAAAACATTTCTTTGAAAAAAAAATCTTTATTTGGGGATGGGGGGTACACGGTTTTTCATTTTCTGGTTAATTTGTGGTTAATTTGTGATTTAGACTTAATTAATCTGATAATAAGTGTTTTTCTAAAGCTATGACTAATCACTAAACTGATGATCTTGTAGTGCTAATTTTAAGAGTTACTTCATCATTAGTTTAGTGATTAACTATTTTAATTAAAAATTATATTTTTCAACACTGAGAAAAAGATACTTAAAAGTTACTTATTTATGAGAAAAATATTTATTTCACATACAAAATACAATTTTATTCCTAGTAAATAATCCAATTAATTTTATTTTTACGATTAATGAAATATATTTATCAAAAATGTATATTTCGTCATCACAATTAATTCTATAACTGATAAATATCAAAGAACAACTCGTAAATATTTACTTCACAATTATACTTCGATATTTTTCTTCCACAAGCAGTGTAGCTATGGTCTATAATCAGTAAACACATTGATAAATTTATATAATAACTTTTAAAATTATTTATATAAACTCATCAGTTTAGCGATTAACCATAGTTAGGAAAATATTGTATAACTTTTTAGCGTAGTGAGCAACTTTTAAAATTATTACTACAAAACCATTAGTTTATAATTTAATTATATACGGAAAGACTGATTTTGCTGAAATATCTAACAATTTAGCTCGATTTAGATCTGACAATAATTTTGTTGAACTATAAAAATAATTATATATAGAACGCTCAATAATTAGTCGTTAGAATGTTGAAACTTTTTATAATATTGCTCATCATGCTTGAAATTTCTACGTAATTATTTTGATAGATCAAAAAATTATTTTCAGTTCTATCTAAATTTTTAGATACCGTAGCAAAATCATTCTTTCCGTGTGGCTACAAGTGAAGATAATTTGTATATTATTATCAGGCTAAAAATCTAACCACCTAAATTAACCAGAAAATGAAAAACCAATTTGAATCTAGTTCGTGGTCGCGATTTTATAAAAAAAACTCACTTTTTCCTATAATATATAATATACTTATCTTACAACTTTTTAGACTTTGAGAATCAATCGTAATTTTTACAGTGCCAATTGCTTTCGATTTAATCAACCGCTACTTTTGTGAGACCTTTATCTTCACTCGTGATAAGTCACGTGGGACTTTATTTTTCAGAACTTCAAACTTTTCACGCTATATTTATTGTTACTTTTTAGGAGCAACGATTGTTTCAGCTCCGTTCGGTGATGTGACTTTTCAAGGCTCCGCTTTTCATTCGGCTCCTCGCAAAATAAGCTGCGAGCCGCTGGTGGGATTACGAAAAAGGAAGGAAAATATAATAATACGCATTAGAAACCCGAGCCCAAGCATGGCGGGTGGTTATGTTGCAGTCCACATCAATAATCGACGAAAGGATTCGGCGCGAGGTTGCGTTGTGTGCGCTCCGCGGTTCCGCGGTATTATTTTCAAACGGTTAATTATCCGCCATAGTGAAATTACGCTATTACATGATAATTACGTCGGCGCAGTCGGGTACGTACGTACGGTCCGGCCGCGAGCGAGCGCGAGAATGTCGTTTCACGCCCGACTCACCTTGATGGATATATTTTCCATTCTAAGACGCGTCATTGATTATAGTGATCTTCGCTATACAACGAATTTCGTGTACCCGTCGTTTTCGCGTTGCGCGACACGTACCTCGCCGTTGTCGACGAACTTATATACGCTTGTAACAGTATAGTGTCTGCGAATGTTATTACACATATCATCATGTTGCGCACACACGCACACACACACACACACACACGTACATAATATGTCCGGCCAGTGGATGTCATAATATAATCACCCAACGTCACTACGTCGTAGAGATTTACAAGATCGAGAATGATCGAGCGGCATATGAAATGCGAACTCCGTTACGAATAGGATTGGACAATTGCAGCTTAGAAACACAGACAGCCTCACTCGCGGTAAAGTCCAAAAATACCGGAGAAAGCAAAAGCATTGTTTTTTCATTAATGCTTGATATCTTCCTCGATGTTGCGCACCTCGCCGTTCGAAGCCTTCCTCGCGATGTTTATTATATCGCTCTCTCGAGACTGTTGACAATTTAAGAGTTAAATGGTGCGTCATGAGATGAATGGCCGTTCTCTCTCAGTCGGCTTTCCCTAACTGATCGTTTTTATCAGAGCGGAGAGGGGGGCACGCGGGAGGAGAGGGGTTGCGCGCTGCGTTATGTACGACGTAGGTATATAGTTCAATGCCGAGGATGCGTCGTCTCGTCTCGTCTCGTCTCGCCTCGTCTCGCGAACGAACGAGCGAGTTAACGGCGTTCGTAGGTGGGAGCTCGAGAAAAAGAAAAAAATGCGACGAGCGGAGGCTCAAGGATAATCTACGGGCGCGAGCTCGGTTGAGCGCCGCTGCATTAATAATATACGATACCCGTAATGGCATCGGGCGTATACGAACGTATATATTGTATAATAACTTCCAAGGCCTTATAAACGTTTATTATTTACCGCGTAACGTAATGGCAAGCAGGCCTCCGCTTCTCTCTGTCTCCTTCCTTCTCTTTCGGCCCTCCATCTCTCTCTCTCTCTCTCTCTCTCTCTTTGCTCGCTCGCTCTCTCGCTTCATCTCGAAGCGTTATTAAAAATAATACTATAACACACACATAAACACTCACGTTCTCTTCCACTCTTTTCTTTCCTCGAGACGAGAGAAATTACCAACAGCCGGATTTTCGGCGCGTAAACAGTCTGCATTTCGGTTTTACCTCCTTTTGAATAATTATCGAAAGTGTACGCAAGTACTTTCTTGCGGTTTTGCAATACGTTGTATCTTCATTGTAATTCACACATTTTATTTAACTCGTAGCTGGAACACGCATTATTCTGACGCTAAAGGAATATATAAAAATCTATTAAAATTTTTTGTTCTTTTTTCTTTAAAAAGTTTTCAATTTATATTCTTAATCTAAGACCGTTTGACAAATGTAAATAAAATGTTATTGGTAAAATTTATTGCTTCTAAATCTTACAGTCGACATTTTTTTTTCAGAAAATACTATTTTTTAAATTATTTCCTCCAGGGTCGTCAGGATGTATTCAAATTTATTTACAGTTATGAATTTGAAGAAAGCCGTTTGCTTTACTACTTATTTAACCCGCTATATTGTACATTTAATGTATTATAAATTTATTATTTATTATATTATATGCAAGATGTAGTATGTTTATACATATGTATAGCGAGTAATATATACCTAAATTATACACGCTGAAACGTCGCATTAATTTTTAATGCGCATAAATGAGCGCAAAGAGAACAGGTCGGCTCTCAGCCATTTTCTTCTACGTGATTAGAGACGCACCGCCGAAAAAATACCGAGGCAAAAGGAAAATATTTCAAGAGACGACGGCTCGTTTCATCCGCTTCTAGAGGTATTCAGAGAGGTCTCATCATTCATCGAGCAGAAATTTATTTCGAGCCTCGGACAAGTAGAATAAGTGTCTTGTTGCCCGCTTCCTCGGCTCCGAGAAAGGAAATCCAAAAAAAAAAAAAACATTTACGTTTACACAGAGCCGCGCCCATAAGTAACACAACGTAGTTCAATATAGGTATAGTCGTATATTTTGTATATATATAATAAATAGCGATAGGAAAACCTAACATATCGATATAGATAACTTGAAACTCTAATGCGAGTCAGCTTATAATGTCAAAGCGAATTTTATTCATATAACGTAATTTTATTACATTAATACATGAAAGGAACAGCTAGTCCCGAGAATGCTTGCAGAATCCAACCACCCATTAACGATTTGTAAAGAGATCATAAGACCAGCAAGACGCGTAAGCTAGATTTAAGTGCGCTATAGTTCAGACTCGCGCAGACATGCCATGTAATATCGAGGAATGTAACACTTTAATCCTAGAATGCTATCAATATTGAATGAAACAGTACTGCTATTGATATGTAAATCTTATATATCTAAGGAAATAGCGCAATTAATGTAACACAAAATTTTCATACATTTCACACTTTAAATGCTAAAATATTTATAATGTATCTGGACCTTTATATGTATATATAAACACAAATAATCTAATTATTAAAAAATTGAAAGAAAATCAAATACAGTTAGTAAAAAATAAAAATAAATCAGTTATATTTAGAAATAAATAAACATGCAAATGTTTCGATTTTTTCCATTTTTAGTGAAAATTGCCATAATCTACAAATTAGATTGTTTCTTTAGCTTTAAATGTAAGTTGAAATTAATCATAAGAGAATGAGTGTATCGCTCATACTTATAAGGCTAATGTCTAATTATTAACTTAATTAAAAGCAAAGAAAAAATAAGTATATTATCAAATTCAATCCTGTTGACCACTGAAGATACAACCTGAGAAAAATGTTTGATGTTGTAACAACAAGAAGTTCTAACACAGTGATCACACATATGAGTCAGAATTCTGGTTATCCAAAACGTTTGATAGATTTTAATTATGAGTTTCTAATTAATATATATCTTTCTGATTAAATTTATGAGAATTCCAATTAATGGAACAAAACTTTACCTGCGTAGTGGAATAACCTCGCTTACTCGCACGTCAAACTTAAGCTGATTTCCATTTCTAGTGACGAAGGTGTACACAAACACAATTCTATCTTTCTGCCACTGAGACCATTTTTGATATTTGTAACTATTATTACAATTATAATTATTATTGCTATAATGTTAGAAATAATAACTATGCATATATAGAATAGTTTATTCAGTTACTATATAGTATAGTTTCATATTAATATACATATATATAAATAGCAACCCCTTAAAAATGATTATACATAATTATTATTACTAACATTATAGCAATAATAATTACAATTATAGTAATAGTTACAAATATCAGAAATTTTTCTTCAATGTAACATTGAATGAGCAACAAGAATAGAATGACACTCAAGTCGACATGTGTCATCAAATAGAAAACATTTTTATTACGTACGATGGCGTTCTAGGACAAAATTATATTAAATTAAATTAAATTAAAAAAGATTTAGATTTTCCAAAATATTTGTTCAGTACGTTTGACTTAGCCTCTACAAAGGTTGCGAAACGAACATTACGGATACGCGCGTTCATAGGCTTTGCCTATACCATACCGTTGAATCATTAACGTCGAGTTAATCTCGGCCGCGTGTTTAGTACAGAAGAGGTCGCTTAATATTTCGCGAGTTTCGCGATCCGTGGTATATTAAACGTGGAGTAAGTCCGAAATATCCGCGAAGAATCGCGGCGCACGGCGCTCGTTCGACGCGCGCGCGAGGCCAGCAATGCGAAAAACGAGGACACCGAAGAATAAGTTCGTTGACTTGCCGCGAGTAATTCAAACGTTTCTGTCGCATTGGAAATTGATCTGAGCGTGCCGGCGATTACGAGACTTCGTCTAAGTCCAAATTCTCACGGACGCGCGTATTTAAACCGCGCGTTCGGACACGTTGATTTTCGTAGTGTACGAACCTCAATTCTATTCGCGCTTCATCTATCTTACATTGATTCCCTGAAATTATAATGAATCAAGAGATTGATAATTAATACGTATAAGAACCGACCGAGCCAGTTTTTACAAGATTATTGCAAATTTGTCCCGTAATGGGCGTTCATTAATCCATAAATCATGTTAACTCATTCTTCTTTTTTTTTCTCTTAAGGAAATATATATTCAAAGCTCGAGATTTGTTCGATTCTTAGCCGCATTAACTGTTGCCGTGTGATTCGATACTCGTCGCGCGCAGATATTTTAATTGCTAAATTTATTTTATCTCTCTTACGTCAAATTCTTTGAAATATAATATCGCTAAGCGATAAACAATTTTTCTATTGCTAGTCACAATAATTATACATCAAGAGTAATAATTGACACGCATAATTCAAGAACCGACCAAGCCAGTTTTATAAGAAACATCGCAAAATTACTTTATTACATAAGAGGGGTCATTTAACTATATTATCTTGGGATCGTAAAGTGTTCAATATATCTAGATAATGAGTATATATACACAGGGTGGCTCATGTGTGACAAGCCAATAACTCGAAAAATATGGAAGATACGAGAAAATGTTGTAGACAAAAATTAAATGGTTTCGAGGAGGACGTATTTTGGTCAAGTTGTTTTCTTTTAAGTAAAGAAGCTAAAATAAAAAAGATAAAAAGTTACTTTCTTTTTCTTAAATGGAATTACATAATTTTTGTACACAATATATGATTCCTCTAATTATTCCGCACATAAAAATATGTATTAAAGTAGATATAAAAAAACTAATAACTTACGAGATATTTTTGTAAATATTTTATTTCTAGTACATATTGATAAAATATTAAATATCTAAATTATAAATTTTTTTATTAATCGTACCTTAGTACTTTAATATACAAAATAATTTGAAAAATTGTATTATGTAAAAAAATCATATACAGGTTTATTTAAAGAAGTGAACTTTGTACTTTCTTAGCACCTCCAGCTATAGAAAGAGACAACATGTGATCACAATGCGTCCCGCTCGAAATCGTTCCACTTTTGTCTGAAACATTTTTCCGTATTTTGCGGAGCTATTGGCTTGTCACACTTTAGGCCACCCTGTATAACCGTGGATCTTTCCATTATGCCGTAAATCAATTTCAAAGTTCGTTTGGATTTTTTTTTTTACTTAACCCTGTTAACTGTTGATACGGGGTTGAAGGGTTAATCGCCGGCCGACCAGGATGCGAGTGCCATCGTGAAAAAAAATCCCGTGGAAAATGCTGGACGCGCGCACGCGAAATTTCTACGATGCTGAGTAAGCGAGGAAATTATTTTCTTTTTTTTTCTTTTTTTTTTCTCGCGGAGAGGGAAGCGACATTATTGCGTCGGTTAAGAGCGCGCTCACATGTATTTACTCCTCTCTCGCGCTGCATCTCACGCCTTCCTCCGCTCCTCTCTGTTCGCACGCATTGTACACATACGCACGACACGCGTGTATTATTTCCTCGAACGGCCGAGCCGCGTCGCGCTTTGTGATCACGCACGCAAAAAATCATTAGTAAATCTTCCCGTCGCCGCGCGCGCACTTTACCGAGCGATTCATCCCTCTGACAAAGGGTTATCAGGACACGATGAGAATCGCACCATTTACTGGCTATTTTTTCCCGTGTGGCGAATAAATTCTTAAGTGCATGTCGCGTGTTTCGATTCGTTCAAGATTTTAGAGAACATTCCGTACAGTCCAATAACAGCTGCGAGAGATGCGAAAATAGCCCGGTTTACGTGATTTCTTTTCTGCAGCAGATATAAAAACGGAAAGATCTGCCGTCGATACGTCGGTTCTTGAACAAATTATCTTTTCCCTTTAATTGTACATAAGTCACAAAAGATATTTTTTCAGTAGCGATTATAAAATTGTTCTATCTAAAACAATTTATATTAATTAGCTTTTTATTTAAACCCTGAGATTGATTTTTTCAAACGTTTTTGCAAATTTTTTTCAAAGCTTTAACACTAATTTATTTAGCGACATGCATTATTGACGTGTGAATGTCGTTATGTCAGAAAAAAGACTTCGGTAAAAACGTCTGATTACTTCATATATTGCTTTATGTATACAGCCTTGGCCACAAGTATAAAATACTTCCACAAATTGACGTAAATGTTCTGTGAATTGAAAAAATGTATTAAAATTTATTAAATATTTGTTTGAATAGTATTAATGAAATATTTACTACATAAATGTAAACATATATCTATTTAATTTAAGTAAATTTTCTTTATATTAAATAGATATTTATTACTGCAAATAATATTTCGTTAGTACTATTCAAACAAATATTACAATAATAAAATTCAGTAAGCGAAATAATCAGATGTTTTTATACAAATAAATATTTAATAAGATTCAATAAATTTTTTTCACAGCGAGTATCTAACAAAAAATAAATTAAAAAGTAATTTGATTGAAAAATAATATTTGTACTTATAACAGTTTTAATCTTTTGTTAGTTTTCCTTTGGCTCTCTTTTCTCTCTTTTTATAACCGTCTTTTCTAAGAAAATAAATAAATTGAGGATGCTTTATACTGGCCAAGGTTATATTATTTCAAAAGTTTCTTTCTTAATCTTGCTTTTTCACACGCGCTAATTTTCGTTCTGATCCATTCAAGTAGTGTCCAGAATTAAGTACACCACGCTCGAATTGTAGGAATCGATAAAAATGCGCGATTATAAAAAAAAACTGGAATAAAAAAAAATAGTTCGCAGTAACGGTTGAGGCAAAAAAGGACAAGGGAGGAGATTAGGAAGGACGTGGCACGAGCTAGAGGAACACGATGAGAGATAATCTGATTTTCAGCAACTTTATACGTTGCGCTTCGATTAAAATCCAGCTAGCGTGCAGACTCGATATAGTTATCCCGCTTATGCCCTTTCCCTCTCTTTCTCTCTCTCTCTCTCTCTCTATCGAGTCGAGGGTGGGCGCCCCACGGCGGTTGACCAGATACCACCGGTAGTCAGGCATCTCTCCTCATTTATGGACGCGCTTTAACCCCAGAGTGAGTGAGCGCGCGTCGCTTTACAAACGATGTGGGATGTGTTTCTTAATCCACGTCTTTCGCGCTACTTAAAATCTCTTTAGTGTATGAACTGATCCGCGATCTGTCTCGTCAAATCTTAAAGGTACATTTATCAACTGGAATTTTAGCGAAAGAAGAAATAAAATCGCGATAACTTTCTAATTTCCAGAATTATAAAATGTATCTCTGTGGATATAAATCTCTCTGATAAGCTCATTCAAATTTCTTTCAAATCGAGAAAGAATGAAGACGTTCTGTAAACTCAATAGCGTAATTTAATAGTGATATTTTATGATGCAATTACTATTATTTCTTCAAATAAATATAGAAGAGTGAGATAGAGAGAGAGAGAGAGAGAGAGAGGCGTGCATGAATTAAGATTATAAAACGGGTATTTAATTCAATTGAATCAGGAAATGACATCCGTAGCTTTCCTCGGTGAGACGGCGAAACTATCGCGCGGATATCTTCATCGCGAAATACTGTCGAGAACGACAGAACTTCAACGAGACGTCATTTGTTATCGTTTGATAATAAATACATAAAAGTTTTTACTGCAAATCGCACGCGCCGAGGAGACGCGCAGATCTCTTCTCTCAATGTCCGACGTCGGAGTAGTCGCGGCGGCGGCCGCGGTGGTTGTCTTCGCCAGAGAGGAAAGAACGAGGCAGGGAACAGCGCGAGGGAACGAAATCGAGAAATGGAATGAGAGACACGAGAGAGAAAGGGAGAGAGGGAGGAAGACAAAAGGAGCGAGAAAAGCTAACGCGTACGTAGAGACGTTATTGAAACGCAAATCACGTTGCGCAACCCACCGCGCCGCGGCCCGATCGGAATGTCTTGGCATTAATAAAATATGAAGTATAAAAAGTTATTAAAAGGAGTAACGAGGAATTTAATGTTTATTCATACCCGGACGCGCTCGCGCGCTCGGCAAAAAGACGCGGCGCGGAGAGAGCGGCAAAGGTGGGGGG
>NW_017280561.1:762300-765033 GCF_001594065.2 Cyphomyrmex costatus | reverse complement strand
CCCTCCCCCTTCTCCCCCCCCCTGCCCCGCGCTCTTGGCCTAGTCACCTTTGTTGTCTCTCGTCGTTAAAGTCGCTCGTCGAGAGCAATCGGATGGGCGTAATTGTTCTCCGCGAGACACGTGGGCTTCGATCTTTGACACTTGCATTCCCGATATGTGACTCGAGAGTTTTACACGCTTTTCATTAACGGTTTTGTAACAGATATTTAATATTAATCATTGCACGGAGAACTTCGTGAATGTCTTATTTCAAAGGTCTTCAAGTAAGCATTTATCTTCATGTCGCATAATAATGTAGTGTTTTATTAAATATGTAGGTATTTTCGAATTTTCTCAAAGTTTTGATAGGAAACCTGCTTTCGAGAATATCTAAGAGATTAAAACTGTACAATACAATAATATTACATTCAAGTAAGAGAATTGATAATTTCCACTAAAAAAAAAATACATTGTAAAAAATTATTCGTTCAATTATATTCACCACGATTTTATACATTTATACTTTGTATTTATAATTTATTTTAAATTATATGCTCATTACGTACTATACTATATATTAAAATTTATATCAAATTAAAAGCTGTAAAAAGGGATATAAATTGTATTAATATAAATAAATTATGTAATAAATTTTGTTCAACGGAGCAGTGAGAAAAATCTTTCTATTACAAACTAGCGGTTTTCCGTGTGCGAGGTGTATATATAAAACATCGCTTTCATCCGTCATTCGATTCGATCTTATCGCGTGCGAGTACCGTTGCGACCGCGACGTGCCTCGCGTGTCCGTAATGAGCATTAATTCGAGTCAGTCGGACTTACGGAAAAGTTTTTCCACAAACAGTCGGGCGCGATCGCCTTCGGCGATTACGCGCGGATAATTATCCGGCCGATCGCTCTCGTACAAAGTGTCGTCGATTGCGGCTCCATCATCGTGTAAAGTCGAAGTTACTCACCTGCAACAGAAAGTGCGAGGAATTTGTTGATTAAACGGTTAACCAGTTGAGGTGGGAGGAAAGGTGGAAGGGAGGATCGACGCGCGTTGCGCCGACAACATTATAGTGTCAGCAGTTTGGCCGACACGCGTTAAATATGCGATTAAACGATAGGCACGGCGGCGCGCCCCACAACAAAGTATCGGGGATAATTTCATACTGAAATAATAAAAGATAATGGAACGTGGAAACGCGTAAATATTTATTGTCGGCCGCGCAAGAGCGGGCCGCTCGTTACCGCAGATTGATATGACGATAAATCGTTAAGTGCGGCTATTAAAACTCCTGAATAATCTAATCGCGCGTGTGGATATTATAGTATAAATGCAGTGTACACGGATTGCGAAAAAAAAAAAGGGATGACATTTTCGCGTATCCGTGGCACGAATCGATAAAACTTCAAGTTGTGAGAAACGCGTAGGTACGCGTTATAGATGCGGCTATACATGTTTCCGTCCGACTGTCGCGGAATTTCATCCGAGACTTGCCAATCTTAAGTATGCGAGATTTTTCAGAATTGCTCGCAGAAATTCAGGCAAAAATATATATATATATTTATACAATTTTTAGCTATTTATAGACTTGTGTAACTCTCTTTTTGTCTCCCCTGTGTATAAATCATTCCATTTTATAGCATTTTCTATATATGCCTCGCAAGCTCGTACACTTCTTTTAATATCAATTTATCATACGATCTGCAAAAAATAATCTTGCGCATCTAGAAAAACGCGTGTCATATAAATCTTAATATAAACGGGAAAAATTTCATTTCCGAACATATTTCTCGATGCTTTCGCCGGCGCGATAAATGCGAATGCATTATTATAATATATATCGCCTTAATGAAAGCATCTCGTAATTCCATTTTTCCCTAAATTTCCAAATGTCCAAATATTACTTTATTAATATTAACGCTCTGAAAATATCATAATGTAGTCGCATACGAAAAGCCTGATTTTTCACAATTATTTATTTCGTGCATTTGTATCAAACAACAACCAAGGCGCTTCCTATGAAAAGGCACTATTTTTGCATCTATAAATCGCATTAATATGTATACTTGATTTTTTGCTTCGTCGTATGCATCAACAATTTTTTTTTTCAATAAATTATGGAAAATCGCAATTCGATTAAAATAGGTCATCGTTTATCTTAACTTTATCGTTACATAACTTTAGTATTATTTTAAGATGAATGTTCGACATCGGCGATAAAATAAAATAAAATAAAAATTAAACGAAAGCTCGTAAAAAATGAAGCAAAAGATGTCTACAGATTTAGACTAGAGAGATGGAGAGGTCGATGATCATATAGAATCGCATCAAACGTAAAATGTCTCTCTCTCTCACCCGTGCGCGTCTAATCTTCTCTATTTGTGCCCTCCTCCTCTTAATACAAACAAATGTCGATGTAATCCCTTTCCCGGCGCAATGGTTCTCGATCATCGGTTCGACGTCACTCGCGTTATCTACTCGCGCGTAGACACGATCGCGAAAATCGTGGATCGGCAGGGCAAAAAAAAAAGGGGGGTCGGGAGGGGACGCCAGTACAGGAGTATCGCAAAACACGGGGGAGCGGCTCGCGACGAGCCTATCGGGGTGCGATTAAAATATAAAATGGGTTTCGAGGATTCGGACGGTGTTACGCGCCGTTTCAATTATTGTCGCCCCGGCGCTACATACAATTTTTGTCACCGTCCGATCGCGGCTTTCCACCTATCCTCACCCCCCCCCTCCTCCCC
>NW_017280561.1:743385-762077 GCF_001594065.2 Cyphomyrmex costatus | reverse complement strand
CCCTGCCGGCGACCGTAGCCCGATTTTTTCCCGCGAGCACCGATTTTTTTCCGCCCTTTTGCCAGAGCCGCAAAACGGCGCAAAAATGCGATACCGTTTTGCCGAGCCCGGATTAGCGGCAGATCGCTCCGCCGATTTGGTTCGGGCTTCCATCCCCTTGCCACTCCTCTCTACCCCTTTCATTCTATCCCTTTCGTTGCGTCGACAAGCATCGCGCCCAGCGAGCGCGTTTTTTTCCATTTCAATCCTTTGCTCTCGAGATGAGCGGCGAGTTTTAGCCACGATCCCGCGCGAATCTCCTCTCGATGGTGACGCCTGCGATCATGTTTATTTAATCGACGGACGTGCGAAAGATGGCCGTTCAGTAAACGCGCTCGCACACCGAGCGAAAAATTTTTATGTCACTTCGCAGACGCCATAAAAAGCGATTTATAGAGATACGTTTGCGCGCACGCGCGCGCGACTTTGCAAGTTGCAATTCGTATGCATTATATCGTGAGATCGGTGTGGAAAGTTTCACTTTGGATCATCGCGCATTAAATCGTCAACGATGCGAGAAACGCATGTAATGCTAATCATTTTAACACCTCGCGCACATCTTATTATACATTATGTCAACGTATACCACGCGATACGATAACATTTTAAATTTAAACGGGGTCGTTATACGAGGTAGACAATATAATAGATGTACGTATTCCTACGTAAGTTCTCTTTCGAAATGTAACGCGCGATTGACACACGGGACGCGTCTAAACGTGACAAAAATAATTAAACGTAGGTAACATTTGTCGTAATTTATCTTTTAAAAAATCTATTTACGAGATTCTTTATCGCCCAGATTCCATAAAAATTTGATTAATATATAAAGATAAATATCTGCAGTTTAATTCCAACTAGAAATTTTACACGAAACTTTCCCCCTGCATAATTTCCTTTATATTAATTTTTCATTGTTAGAAATTCAATCATATTTTTTTATCGCCGCTCGTACTTTATTATTTCTCTCAGTTTTACTGATCCTTTCAATTTATTCTGATAATCTAAAAAGGCACATACGAAACTCGAGTTGAATTCTCGATCGTATACTCGCGCCAGTTTCGTAACATCGCGATATCGCGCGAAGAGATGGAAAAAGGCACTGGAGGAGGATAAGCCGTCTCGTCGTCGCGCGGAAGGAATCTCGAGCGAAAAGCTCACTCGAGATGCCGCGAAAACAATGTCGAGGGTGGGTCGAAATATACCTAATTGTCGAGAGTGAAACCGGACGGAAGGGTGCTGGAGAGAAGATGGTAGAAAAGAGAGAAAGAACGAAGAAGAGAATGGAAATGACACCGGCCCTCGAGAGCCTCACCCTTTCCTTTTCTGTCATTCACCACCGTTTCCCTCGCACCCTCTCTTGCACCCACCCGGCGGCGGCACACTACTTGCTGCTTTTTATCGACAGCGTGCTTTAACCTTCGAAGCGCGAGGTTCGCGTCGGAGGCGACGCGGATTCAGCCGGTGAAGAGAGTGAGTGCTCTACAGGGCGTATAGGGATGGGAGGATGAGTGAAGAGAGCGGAGAGATAGGGAAGAAAAGAGAGAAAGGACGGCTCTTTGCGGGGTGGTCGGCGAGCGATCGAGGGTACGGTCGGGGCATTAAACCCATTTAAATATAACCAATATGGGGGGGGGGGTGTGCGGTGCCTTCCACCCTCTCGGTTATATGGATATGATTTTTACCGTTCATTCGCGTACAACACGTAAGCCGCGCGCAGATGCACGCGTACACGGCGCTCGCCACTCTCGGCCGCCCTTTGACCGCGAGAAATATCCACCAGCTCTTTCCGTTCCTCCATGTATTTTTTATTAAAAATTCGACCAGGCGCGCCAAAGGAACACGCGATTGGTTCTTGGATCCGAAACATCCGCAAAATTGGATAAAAAGAATCAATAATTATTTTTTTGAAACGCAAATCCGAAAAGAAAATATCTCACTCTTATTTATATGTACAATGCAATTAGATACATACATTATTAAAAAGAGTACGTGATTGGTTCTTGGATCCGAAGCATTCACAAAATTCGATAAAAAGATTCATTAATTATTTTTTTAAATGTAAATCTGAAAAAGTATCCTACTTTTTTTTATATGCGACGTAGTGAAGTCATATTATTAAACAAGTCAGTTGCAGTAGCTTTTTTAGGATTTCCTGTTATTCGCAATAAATATATTTTCTGCATTCAAATATTTTTATCGGATCCGAGATTTCGATTCGTACAATTGTTTGTTTATTGAGATGAAAGGCTTAAAAATATTTGTACTAAGTTTTTCTTGCACAGATTTAGAACGATACGATAAACGGGTAAAAAAAAATTAAAGATTATTTGCAAGCATTTATATCTTTATTGCTGAATGTATTTTCGTCCGGTTAGTCGTCTCTTATCGGTTTACGCAGTTTAATTAATTAATCAATTCCCGTGTTTATTTCAACATTGTTCGAATGAATTGCGCAATCGGAATTTCCTGTTTAAAGAAAAAAAAATATTTCGCGGATTTGGAATGATTTGCAGTTATGCCGAAGGCGAAAGTGACGAAATCCATCAGTGCGATAACCTCTGAAATACTTTTCTTTGTTATCACCGAGAAGACTGACGACGCTAAATTCATTCTAAAATCTTTCGATGCTAATACATCATGATCATTCTGAAAATTCCATTGCGGTTCCATTCCGTACGGTAAAAAAATAATTCTTACTATCTCACGTAGATCAATCGACGTACTTTCGCTTTCCTGAAATATCGATGTTACGTCAGGCAAAGTTAGACAGGAACGGTCCCGACAGACATCAAAGTTATATCGTGATATGAAACAAGTTCGGAGTCATCTTTTTTCGAATCTTACAAGTGTTTATTCGAAAGTTCACTTATCATTCAAACATCCTACGATCTTCCGAAATCCTTGCACCCGAGATCACGTTCGCGGAGCAATCAATGCCGCTACGTGAGCTGAGATAAAACAGGCAGCGTAAGCTGGCAGATGAAGAGAGAAAGAGGAGAGAGAGAGAGAGAGAGAGAGTAGAGAGAGAGAGAGAGAGAGAGAGAGAGAGAAGGTAAGAGAGACAAAGACGATCGCGAGACACATGGAGTGCATTAGATCGGACTATCGGAAGAGCACGTTTCCTTCTACCTCGAGTGCTCCGGCTATACTCGAGACTACGCGACGCGACGTGGCGCGCGGTTATGCACCGCAAATGCGAGCGCTCCGCATCACGATGCGTTATCGCGCCGCATTTATCTCACCGAGATAGGGAAAACCGATACGAGCCTACGATTTTTCAACTTTCGTTTTCTTTCTCTCAAAGACTCTCCGCCGCCTTTATTTTACAACGATTTTGTACTAAGCCGCGCGCGGCCCTTGTCTCTCGCGGGAATAAGATACAGTCGTAGTCGCTTTAAAGTTTTCTGCTTCGGGAACTGAGCGCGCAGTATACTCGGTCTTAAATTAAATTAATTAATTCGGCCTTTAATTAATAAATGCCGGAGGAAGGAGTTTTAATGACGGAAAAATTGAATGATTAATAATTAAGTTTAAATAATAATAATAATAATAATAAAAAGAAGTTCAATCTCTCGACAAACGCAGCGAGATTTTTGTCGCGATTGACTCTCGCGACAAATCCGCGTGGAGATTCGACGGAGTCCTTTGTAATCCGACAACATACGCGATATAAGGCAGTCTCATCGAGATCCTTTGTTTCGTACTTTTCCGGCCAAATAAATCGCGCGGCGATATACATTATCACTATGGTAGTCGTGAGTAAAGGATGATCTATTTAAACGTCGGACTTTCCTCGAAGACTCGGATTCGCCAACGGCGTGTTAAATTATTACGCGGCCCGCACGCCTTTTATATCACACCCCTCTACACGGCATATACGACTTTTAGTAGGGCGCAACCTCATCAAAGATGTACGAGCGGCAAATAAACGTTTACGCTCGCCGCGCCGCGCCGCGCGATACGATTCCTTCGCGATCGAAACGCTCCGTCGTTGCGAGTATTAAATTTCTCGCGCGCTTGTACTCCGCTTCGTTTTTTTTTCTCTCCCTTCCGCGGAAATAAAACTTTACGCATTCTGCCATTAAACTTTCTAATGGGGTCGGCCGACATTAAAGCGTTGCTGCCGCGCGCGCGGCCGCACCCGACGAAATAAATTTCAATATCCGCCCGATCGCGATCGGTATAAATAAAAACAGCACGTACATGGCTTAACGGCCACGTCAATATTTATTTGACGTCCCGAGGCTCGTTAATGCCTTACATTAATTGAACGCGATACTCGATCGCCGATTTACTTATCGGGACCGATCCTTATCGGTCACTCAGTATATCAGCTGGCTATCGGCTAATCGAAACTAATTGAGTATTAACAGGGAATTTGTAGAACGAATGTGTTACCGAAGTCAAAGTCTTACAGTTAAAACAATTACGAGATACATAGGATTTCTGGAGGAAAAATAGACGATATTCTTCCGTGCGCATAATTGCCACTTTTAGGAAAAAAAAAAAATCACTAGTATTTCACGCAGTGAATTGACTTTCTCTAAAATATCTAATTCATTTACAGAAGATACACAGTCAAGATGATAATTTACGACATTGCAGATTTATAGCTAACGATAGATTTATATCTTGTTTGTAAAGTCGCTGTGTGTTGCATCACCGGTAAATAACATTCCGAGCTCCGTTTTCAAATTTAAATGGTATCCACTTGAAATTTAAATAATATCTACTTTAAGAAACTAGGACATTTCTCCTATCGCGTTCAGTTCAGGTAAGGAGAGCATCGAAAACCCGTATCCGAAGGATACGATTTCAGGACAGCGCAGCGGCAGGAGGGGAAGGGGGTGAAGGCTTTCGCTTCGGACGAAAGTCGAGTAACAAAACGCGCGCGTGTTTACGCCACTACGAGTGGAATGCAAATATCACTGTACGGCCGATATAACGCGAGGTCAATTCTCTGCCGTTCGTTTGTTCGTTCTTGCTGCACCTCGTTTCGCTTTCCCAATCCCTTCCTGCTCCTTGACTGGCTCTCTCTCTCTCTCTCTCTCTCTCTCTCTTTCGGTCTTTCTCACTTTCGAGATACTCGGCAAGTACCACCCCGACACTGCAATCGAGTAATTATCGAGGAGGCTACCGCAAAAACTCCGCGTACCGCTCCTCGGAGTTCTTTTGGGGTAGAAGTAAAACGGGAATCCGTAGTTAATACCGTGTTTATCGAGTTAGCCGATCCAAAGACAGCCCGTCCGCGTAATTTCGTGAAAATCCGATTTCCGAAACGTCGTCGTCGTCGCAAGACTTGGTCGTCGATTGCACGCCCGAAGTTCACTCATTCCCGAGTTGTCTTGAAAAGTGTTGAAAGGGGCTTTTGTGCGGCCCTTTATTTTCAAACCGCGCACGTTGTTTAATCTTCTTTCGGTGGTGTAGCGTACACTACTCTCTCGTCGAAAGTAAGTTCTAAAGTTGAGAAACGGTCGCGGAGAGAAAACTATTTTATCACTTTCGATTTCTCGTACGACACGTCGTGTTCGTCAACTATAATGAATAACGTCCTCGATAAATCCTCGATAAATACATAGTTAACCGTTTTTCGACAATTTTATTACATATATTATATAGCGTGTATTAAATTAACTGCCATCATTTCTGAACAACGACTATTTCATTTGATATTTTCGACGATATTTCTTACTTTATGACGACTATTAATTTCGTGCCTGGAAAATGTAGCGCCCAGTCCGCTGCAGCTGCACCGTCACAATTATCCCGATTGACCCTACATATTTAAAAGTTAAAATTGATGTGTATAGATATATCGTGGTGGAGATATATCGCCGGGGCTACGGGCTACAAATTATCGCCAGGTAAAGGCACAAAGCGTTATGTACCGATATACTCATCCATATTGAGATCGCTCTGTCCCACAATGGGCTCTAACCGACTTTTATTCAAAAGCGGGGTTTTTCAACAAAGTTGATGAAAAACACGCCGGCGCCTCCTCCATGGCGAACCGAGCCATTTATCCAATCACAGTCCGCGATACCGGCGGCCGGTGAATTAATAAAAAAGCAATCTACAAACTATCGCAACGATTTATACGTGTAATTCCTCTGATTAACTCGCGGTATTGCCGCCGCGCGTTTTTATAACGCGCCCGTTTACGCGCCGGCGGAATTGCGCGCGGCTCCCGCGTCAATGATTGTAATTTTATTACATGCAACAAATCGAAATTCCAACCTAGTCGCCGAGTAAATTCGACATTAGCGCGTTCAACGTTTAACATTAAAATAGGACTCTCTCAATTATTCGATCCACGAAAACAGAGATTGATTAACATTTAGGAGCTCATTCCGCAAACAACATCGTGCGATAAGCTTCGGTAAAGCGAACGAATTTCCACCGACGAGTCTTGGGAGTTTACAGATGGTAATTGAATTGCCGTTTATGGGTTACGATACCGAATACGAAGTATATTTCATGACATTTTCCATCTGCGATCTACGTATGAAATTATAATATCTGTTCAATTTTAAACGATCAATCTTCCTTTATTTCCTATATTGCTTGCACACATTAATATTTCTATTTAAATATACTACTATTTTTCCTATATAAATAAATGTTGCTCGCGTATACGATTTTTATTTTCATTTCATCCGCCAACTACTCTCACATGTATAGAATTCTAAAACAATAACAAGTTAATATAGATAGATCAATACACAATAATAAATTATATAAGTAAAGAAAACGCGATACGATTAAAGCTTTAATGTCTAATATGTAAATTTTCTACCTTTTAGTTATATAAATTGCGCGTCTATATAAATAAATTTACTGTTTATAATTGCGTTTTTCAAGTGCGACAGTAAGTAAATGGCGCGCAGTTTATAGAATTTATATATAAAAATATTATTATAGACACCACGAGATATGTAATCTCGATCGACATGTAAGCTCTTTCTTCATTTATTTGAAATTTTAAAAACGTAGGGCAGCTATTCTGCTAGAAATGTGTTTGCAGATTGGTTTAAGTTGACATTATCATTGTCGCAAACAATTCATAAGTTGATATCGCCGCCAATTGTTATACGTGTTTTTACTAAAAGATTAATGAATCTCCTTCCATTGAAAAGTAAATAAATGCGTTCTCCCTTCTCTCCCCACCTCTTTCACCCGCTCGCTTTTTATCGTTAACACGACGATTCGCGATGCACACGCGTGTACGTGACGTAGTCCCACGTCCCACGCGACCCCACGGTCACTGCCAATTAGGTGTGACTCGCATAATTTGCGCCATCATCCTAGACAATCGACGGTATCGCCTGGTAGTAAATGAGGAAAATCTGCACACAATGCCTCTCGTGACGGTGTACATGGATCCCCCTCTGCCCTTCGCAGGAACGGTGAACAAACGTGTACCCCACAGGACGATGCGAGAAGGCAAAGAGAGAGAGAGAGAGAGAGAGAGAGAAAGTTGGGAACAAAAAGAAGATGAGGAACTATAGAAAAGGAACCCTGCGATCGCTACGATTACTCCTCGCGACATCGATATATCCCGTACACATCGCTATCAATTTCTATTGTATTCACTATAGGAAAAAGACTGGACGCTGTATTAACAACTCGGAAATTGGATGAATAAAATGAATGCGAAAGTACTTTCTTGAAACTTTTTTTACATTCACGTGTTATACCTATTGGATCTGCTCAATTAAATTTTTTATATTACTTCTACAATTGAATGATTGTTATTAAAATGTACTTAGGCACCTCTCTAGTTACGACTTTATTTAAATAAAAACTTCATTAGATTTTATCCTTTTTTAAAATAAATTATGTCATTTTGAGTTCTTGAAATTAATTAGCCTTTTAGTCATCTCATAAATTTAATAGTCATCAATAATATTAAATTGTTAATTAATACGTAATATTACTATTCCAGCTTCTATGAGGATTGTGTTTCAAAACCCATAAATAATCGGCACATAGTTTGCTTAAACTGAAAATTATATAAATTTACTAAAAATATTATTATGAGCACAAAGAACTGCCTTGATGACTCAATATGGCATTTTCCAAACCCACTCATGTGTGTTTAATTTCATCGAACATCACTTGATATTATAAATTAAATGGGTCCTCACAGTGTGTGTTATAGATTTTAACGTCAGCTTTGGAGGATTAAGAGCCATTTCTCCCAGTTTTTAAATAAGTTTTCATCCTACATTATTACTAGTCGCTTTCTCTCTCTCTCTCTCTCTCTCTCTCTCTCTCTCTCTCTCTCTCTCTCTCTCTCTCTCTCTCTCACTCTTCCTTTTTCGATACAGATAAAATTTATTTTTAAAAATAAAAATGTTGCTTTTATCTGTACGGAATCTATAGCCTAATTGAGGAATATGTCCATGGGAGAGTTAAATGGCGATTGTCAAAGAGGTGGAACGCGGGACTCTCGTCAAAGAGAGTCGATCATTCGTAGGGAATGCGAAAGGGTCAGACCCTCCGCAGAACGCTCAGGCAGCGCGTGGCGTGCCATGCTATATCCAATTAATTAGACTTTCGACTACGCACCTTCTAACAGAAGCTTCTAAATGCATGGAGCGCGCGCGGTGTGAGGCAAAGGGGGATAGACGGTCGAAGGGGAGAGGCCCGCGCGCGGCCTGCCGCTGGAAATTCGCGAATCTCGCGGCAATATCGCGGCCGCTATGAATACGATACCGCTGCCGGTCATCACGCAGCCCGTAACACCCTTCGCAGCAACCCTCGTGTGCCGGTTCGGTCGTCAACCACCCTCGCCCTTCCGTCCTCCGCCGCCCTCCAACCTCATCGGGTGGTTGTACGCGACCCGCGCTTGACGCGCGCTCGTCCTCTTTTCAGCACACGCTGGTCCTTTGTTGACGCGTTCCTGTTTGTCATTCCGTTTGTCATTCCATTGCCGTTGTTTGTCGCCCACCGCCGTGCACCACGCGTTGCTGACGCTGTCATTGTCGGACCGCGAATCGCGGCCGATAAAACCGGCAGGGGGGAATCATTCAACGCGCGCGCGGGAGAGTCGAGATGACGATCGAGACGATGGACGCGCCGCAATGACTACGTTTACACGGCATCCTTAATCGGGTTTAATAACATCTGTAGTTATAAAACTGACCAATCATAGCTATTCCTGTGAAGAATGGAGTGATTGTGACTGGCCAGATTCATAACATACGAATAAATGTACGTCCGTAATCCTGTCTTATGAATAAAAGCTGTGATAGGAAAAAAAAAACGTAAAGTAGTAAGACGTAAGTAAGCAAGTAAGCGAAGCGGCCAATCACAATAGAGACATAAGGCAATAACGTAGGTATCAAATGTTGATTTGCTTATTTACGGCTTACTGTTTAAGTCGTTTTATAATCACATTCTTCTCTTATATGTATTAGTAATATAAATGGATCAGAAGTTGAAGCGAGTTGTAAGCGCGAGACAGTAATGTTCATTGAGAAAAATTTCTGATTGAAAATCAATGATGCAAAATCCAGTATAAGCAAAAAATTGCATGCAAATGATTAAATTTCATTTCTTATAACTTGAAACTTTGAAGACGTTATAAATGCTTAATCAAAAAGCAATATGTAGTGTTGTTTGCCATTTTTATCGATGAGAACTGACCACAACTGACCAGAACTGACTAGAACTGGCTGATATAATCGTACACTCTTAATCTTGTATCACCAAAAAATGGACGGTTTTATATTAAAATATAAACGTAAATTAACAAGAGATACAAGTATCATCAAACATAAAGTACCTCAAAGGAATTGTAAGAACTCTATTCACCGATGCTTGATCTGTTTAACCATACCGAAACTTGATCTGTTTGATTGTACTGAAAGTTACATCTCACTCTGTCAATTGAATAGCTCTGTTACTCGATTATCCTTTGTTTGAAATGTTGGTGGCACTGACGAAGAGCCTTGTACCTCCAAAAGAAAAGTACCGCAAGAGAGTTCACCTTATTATATAAAATAAATCTATATATATATATATATATATATATGTATATACAAATTTATTTATTTTATTCTTTGTATTTCTTCTTCTGTGCTAATATTCTGAAGAAAACAACTAGTATATAGATGTTTTTCTCGGAAAATACCTTCTATTTGCGTGTAACTCGAAATGTTATTCTTACTTCAAAACTTTTGCTTCGAATTTGGTGGTACTATGCGGTTGAGTGTAAAATTAATTAGTTTAATACGATCTATTTTGAATGCAAGAGTTTTCTAAAATGTATAATTTATAATTCTGACTTACCACGAGTACGATATAACTGACTAAGGCTATTATATTTGTGTTACAATTGACGTACGATAAATTTTTCAAATCTGTTCATTGACTATAGAATAGAGAGATCTGAGAATTTTTCCGTCCTGTAGGCAATTATAACGCTTAAAAAATTTGTACGACAAATGTAATATTAATCCAACGTCTTGCTGTAAAGAGTCGAATAGTATATATCTCGAAAGAATATGGACGCTTTCCATTTACGTTCATTTTTATCAATGTAGATTAACTTAAATCTCAGTTTAATTGACTCTTTTTCTAATTCTTAGAATCAGAGAAAGATAAAAAGTTAAATCGAGATAAAAGTTAACGTATATCGATATAAATGGACTTTAGTGACACAAGTCGACACAAACGTATATGTCGTTCTATCCTCCTTGGCATTCAATATGCGACAAAGACAGAATGACACTTACGCCACTTATGTCATCAAATGGAAAGCACCCTATATGATCACCACGCACGCAAACACGCACTTGTTTCGACGAAGATCGTCGAGCCGCCACGAGACCGAAGATGGATATCGTAACCGCTCGCGCTTGTAATTTGCGACAAACCGTACGCGTTGTAACTTTTTTTGCGTTAGGCGCCCATTAAGGAAACAATTGGCATTACCGTTAGCTGGCGTAAACATGTTTAAAACTCCGCTGAGACATATCCTACTTACTTACTATTATTACCGTTTTGCTTCGTTAGCCTTGTTAATCTTTTGCTGTTGTCGCCGTATTGCTACGGTATATCCGTGACAAGAAAGGAAAAACGATTCGATGTAACCACGACACTATTATGTTTGTTAGCAAAGATTGCATTGAAATACCAAGTTGCTCTCTCTGTTTTGTAAACTAAAAAGGAAAAGCCAAGTAACAATTACGGATTTGTCTACACTGGAAGAAAGTCTCGTTCAATTAATTGGAATTCTCGCAGATCAACCAGAAAATACAAATCAGATATTATTGTAAATCTATCGAATCAAATATTCTGGTCGAGATGATTAAAATTTTTTGGTTGCTAACATTTTTTTTTTCAGTGTAAAGTTTCAAAAATGTAGTTTAAGTAGAAAAGTAAGTTCCGATTTCACTCATTGAAGGTAAACTAAAATAAATTTTTATATACACTCTTGATAAAATTTTTTTATTTCTCGATCCACGACGACAAGCAAGAATCATGCTCGAATTGTCCTGCAACATCGATTTCTACTGATCGAAGAGATATCGCGCCATCCTTTCGAGTGGGCCCTCATCCTCGCTAACCGCCCGTCATTTTCGCTGAATGGAAGGGTTCGTACGGTGAAAAAATAGGGCACACGGTGGGAAGAGGCGGAAGGGGACGACGAATCGGGAAACGCCGCACGGTCGTAACCGTAAACGTAAACATAAAGCCGAAATGATAAACGCAGCGGGTATACTTAATGGCGCGGCCATTCGCGCGGAAGGGTGGCTGGCAGTGCACATGCACAATGTCCCCATTCTCTTACGTGCAGAGTCGCGGCACGCGAATGCATGCGCGCGTGTGAGTGCGCGCGTTTATCGCGCGCATTTTACGCATTTCGGAGGCGATAGAGAGCGATAGGATGAGGGTGAGGGGGTGCAAAGGGAATGAAGGGCCAGGCGATCGACGCTATCGGCCGCCGCCGCCGATTCGGACCCGCGTCGATATTCGCATTCGTCATACACAACCGCCCGTACCGATCGACCACCGCGATCGCTGATAGGCTCGCGGCGGTCCGGGGACATAGATACCGGTGCGAGCGTCTCTTTAATTGGTCGTTCCTCACTGACGATTTTAACGAGCGATCACGAGCGGGAGTAGCATCATAGCGAGAGCGCGCGATGACCGTTTGTTTCCGATTTCCGAACGACGACTCTTCTCGGATCAGCGACTTTTCGTACGTACGTTACGTATGTTACGTGCGTACGGTTTGCAAATGCGCGACGATGCGCGTGCGTATGCATGCGAGTATCTGTTGCAATCATCGCGCGTTTTACTGATCGGTACAAACTGATATTGCACCTGTATTCTCTAAATTTAAAAAAATAAAGGATGTTACGCGTTCCGATTCGGTAACTTACAGAATTTTACAGTTGAAAATAGAGGACCAGTAGGTCGAGTAATATTCATCTCCCGTCTGCAATCTAATCTTTTTTGGCACAAGCAAAAAAATTTTCATCCTCATCTTCGTTCAAGTTTACATTTCCATTATAAATAAAAGTTCTAACGTTTGAGTCAAAAACTCTTTGATAATGTAATAGAAATATTAAAGAGGAATCTTACATTTTGTTTTTAAATTAGAATAATAAAAAGTCGTGGACTGAACGCGCGAGAAGATGATGATTGCAGACAAAGGGTGTAAAAATATGATTTCAGACGGAGAAATAAAAGAGATCTATATCTGACCGTTGTATTAAAATCTAATTTGTATAGATGAAAATAGAAGTAAAATATTGACTCGGATAAATTTATTTACTTCGAAAAATGATGTGGTTGATATAATAATTATGAAATTAATATCTATACTTAAAAATGTAACCCAAAGAAAAAGTCCCAATCCTATTAATAAAGATAAAATAAAATAAAATAAAATAAGATAATAAATTTTTATACTTTACTTTACATTGAAGACAATTCTGGTTCAAAGTGAACAAACCAGAAAATCCTGATTATATTAATCAGAATTCTCATTCAAGAGACATTTTGGTCAGTGCAGAAATTTGATATTTTTAGAACGTATCCTAATAATCTACTATAACAGCAAAATTGTATTTCCTGCCTATTTAATTATTAGATTATTGACTAAAACAAAGACGCATTATGTAACTTTGACGTCACGACAAGCCGTGGAAAATCGCGTTTGTTTATTCCTATTAAGCTCTTAATAGCGCTGCGAGAAGAGAATTTACGATCGCGCGAATAAAAGTCGCAGCCTGAAGAACGAGTTCGAACGACCATCGGTTTGCTCAAAGCATTTAATTCTGCGCGTGCAATGGAAGAGATGAACGCTCCTGAGTATAATGCCAGTGATAAGTTTATGCCGAGTTTTTTTTTTTTTTTTACGCGACGATGTCACTTTCATTAGCGATTTTAACGACTGGTTCGGCCGTGTAACGCGTCCTCATTCTTTATAATATGTCCTCGGCAAAAAGCGACTGAGCTTATGTATCGAAGGATGATCGAAAAATGTACCACTACAGCGCACGTCGAGAGATTACGGATATTCATTAATGCGGTAACTTGTCGTCGTTACTCGGCGATTTCACATATGGAATCACGCGTAACCGTTTATCAGTCTCCAAATAGGAGAACATATCTTCGTAATAAAGCAAATAAAAATCCAGAATCCGCATCCGTTTCTTCTATACTGGCGTCGCGTTTAGTCGTTACTCGGCGATATGTGCGGCTAGATAATCGCGAGTTTTATTGTCCGACAGAAAACTCATATCCGATATAAATACGGAGGTCGGGCAGCCACGTTTAGTACTATAAATCCACGAATGGTGAATATGGAACAAAGAACCTGAAAGAACTTGGAGTCGCCTCGCTATTTTTACATGAATCAATAAGAAACAAACGTAGAGCCGATTAAGAGAAGCGTCAATAGCCTTAACTCGATTACGACACGAGATTTACATTCGCAACAATATGAGAATGAAATGACAAAACCGAGGTTTCGTGAAACCAGAATATTTAAAGTTGATAGTTGAAATATACCGTAGAATGGTGTGTTGTTAAATTTTCATTGAGGACGAATTGGACCGTCCAAGAATTCCTAATCGAGACAAAGTTAACAAATAAACCACATTCCCACCTTATTGTTTCGTATTGTTTACTCTCTCGAGACAGAATAAATCTACCTACCGACTCTCGCGCGATTTATCGCCTTTATTTAGTCGACGGCTCGGAATAGATCTCGGTACCTCCGTTCTTCTTCATGATCTCGATTCATTCCCGGACAGTCATTAAGCCCGTACACGGAACAGGCGGTCATGTATCGAACGGGGAAACGTTCGCAATGATAACGCCGGAATAACGACAATTCCCGAAGTCATTCGACAGTCATCATCGAGCTTTCCTAGTAGCGACGGTAGCGATCGGCGAACGAGTCTCTTTCTCCTTGTCATCGTCATCGCGCCAGGAGATTAAAAAGAACTATATACAGGGTGTATCAAAAAGTTTTAAATCGAAAGACAAATTTTAAACGAATACTTCTTTAGCGAAATTTTGATGGCGATGTCGATTACATTGAAATTAAATGTTTCCAAAGAATTATTGAGTATTGCGTAATACATAATACTTAAAAACTTACATGAATATTAAAATCTCAACGTCGATAATTTTTTATCTGCTTTTGATTTTAAGAGACTCTTATACTTCACAAGACCTGATGAAAATACTTAAAGAAATACACTACAAAAATAAAGGAACGATTTATCTGTAATGATGATCGAGCACTCTAAAAAGTATTGATATAGATTTCACATCATGCGGGTATATCTATCATATGTATGTATAATTTTTACCGTGCTGATGTCAATATTAATATCAACACGGTGAGAATTATATAAACACCGCGTGGTATCAAATCTGCATCGATATTTTTTTAGCACGTATCAATGAATCACCGATTTAAAGGGAAAAAGAAATGTATGCGTGCGATTCGTGCAAATAACATCGTAGATAAAAATATGATAAAGTGATTTCTCTTACTGTTCCCTACCCCGGCGAGCATGTAAGCGACATTCAAGAGGAATCGAACGACTTTCGATGCACCCTGTGCATGCTACATGTGGTAAGCGACCGCCGCGCGAGACGCGGAGGACAAGGGTGGCAGTAAGGGGGGAATGGTTGAGGACAAGGGGGAGGGTATAGAGCTCGGCTGTAGAGCCCTCGCTTGGCAGGATGTAGGCGTATAACAATGACAAACCGTGAAACAATGCCGGGCGCCACTGGAAAAATTCCAAAAAACGCGGATAATAAAAACGAGAGCTCGCGTGCGCGCCCGCCGAACCCCGTGTATATCCCGCATTGGTATAGCTGGCGCGCGATGGCGTCGTCGGTGTCGGTGTCGGCCCCAGCGTCAGCCTACGCGCGGCGCGCGATGTGTGCTGGTAGCGCGAGTGTCGAAGTCGGCGTCGTCGTCGCCGTCATCGTCGGCGAGTAGCCGCGGCTTGGGGGATTGATGGTAGTGGTGGTGGCGGCGGTGGTGGTGGTGACGGTGGCGGCGGCGGGCGGGTAGTAGCGACGGCGGTAACGGTCGTGGTGGTGAGACAAAAAATGGGGGTAGTCGGGGGAGGGTGGAAAAAAATGCAAAAGCCCCGGCGCGCACGGCGCTTCGTCGGGGGACAATACGTGGCGATGAATGCCTATTATATTTATCTGTAACAGGCGTTCCATAAAGCAAATAACACAGAAGTGTAGCGAGGGAAAAATCGAGCTTTTTTTTTTCGACGCGCCGTAGCGCCGCGAGGACCCGTGCTGAAAAAAAAAAGAGGGCGAGCCGAGCTCGCCAAGGGGCGCGGCGCGACGCGGGGGTGGCGCGGACACTACCGGGGGTTACGGGGTGCGGGCGGCTGAAAATTCGAGTCCTAGGGCGTCGATATGGTCGAGCCTCTCTCCCCCGGGCTTTTCTCCCGCTCGAGTCCTATTTTTTACGCGACGTTCTTTTTTTCGCGATGAAAGGGTTAATGCGTTTCGCCCGACTGTGGTATCAGATAGGGTGCGTATATATCTCTGCAATGATATCTGTATAAGTATAATCTTTTGTTGGACGAAAGCGTAGCTTCCATAAAAATGAATGTGATATCCCGTAGCTAATTGTACGCAAGGTTTATATCTTTTTCCGCAAGTAGATGTATTTTTACCTTTTGTAGGTATATTTCTACATGCAATTTCAGATTTTCATACGACAAGATTTCAAGCGTTTAAAGTTTTCAGCATACATCAAAGTCTTGGAGATATTATACACTTGGAAGATGCATACGATATCGCGATATAATGAAACGTTTCTTTTATGCGCAATGGTTGATTGAACGAATCGATTTTCTCAAATAAATTGAAGACCTTACTGCAACAATGAGTTAAAACTCACAACGTAGCCGAACATGTGATATTAATGGAAATGGATGAGTGACAGAGAGCCCTCTCTATTCATTTTCTCTGTTTTAGCCCCACTGTTATACTATATAAGGTCCTCAATTATGTAAGCCGAATGTGACTTTTAATTTCGATAGAAATTATAAAAGATGTCTGAAAATATTGCATATACATATATAAATATCACTGTCTGTGACGTATGAGTTAATTAAATGCTAAAATCGAGAAGAATCGACAATGGCGGCAGCAGAAGTTATTCGTTGAATAACCGCAGAAAATTTGGCGCGCCGTAAAACCTCTCGTGGAAGATTAGAAAGTGACGAAGCGCCTCTGAGATGTAAGCCATGAATAGAGATGAAACCACTCCGTAACTTTCCGTTGGACCATCTCTTCGCCGTTGAAATTTTCCATTTGCCTTGAATTTTCCGCCGTAACCGTTACACAGATCATACGCAGCGTCAAGTTTTATTCCCGCAATTCTCACGGATAAGATAATTCTCCTAATGATGTTGAAAGAAACTTTATAACACGTAGGTGCAGGATGATCTTTTATCTCGAGATTTTTTCAAAGACTTCCTGATAACTTGATTTTATCAGTGCAATATTGCACGGAAAGAACAAAAGTAACTACGCTGATGAAAAAAAAACGGTTGATTGAAAATAAATAAACGATCCAAAAGATTCTGACGACATCGATAAAAAATCGGGATATTATGACTACAGAAGAATCTGGATTCATTCATTTTCAATCAGAATTCCTATTAATTTGATTACATTTTTCTCAGTGTAAAAATTTAGCAACATGCAGTAGTATAAATAATTTTCTTGAACTATCGAAATAATTATATAGGACACAAACTGGTTGCTAAAATATCGAAACTTTTTTCAGTGTTGCTTATTCTGCACGAGATTCCTAGTAATTATTTTACAGATGTATTAAATAATAGTTTCAATAAAATTATTTTCAGACCATTTGTGTCTAGTAAAATTTTTAGACACTTCAGCGAGATTGTTCTCAATGTGCATTATCGAGTATTTAATCTTGGAAACTTTTATATACGTATTGTAATATGCAACTTTTAAATCGTATTCTACATATCTAGAATAAATCACAAATAGTATCCTTTTTATGGATACTTTTATATTTTTAAAGAATTATTTTAAAGGTGTCTGAGAAAAGTAAGGGCATCTAAAAAGCGGTAGAAACTCGTTCATGTAACGGACGAGCATCGACGATTTGCCGGAAAGTTCACTGGCAATTTCGTTCGGACGAAGAGATTCATAGAGATCGAGGCGAGCCACGTAGCGGCGAAAAGTACTGGCACGATTTTATTGAGATAGGTCGGCGACGATCAGAATACCTCGGCTTACCCCTTTGGCTCGAATTTTCGCGAGGAATCGCAATCGGATAAAGCCAGCCGGCGGGTAGCAAGCGTGGCGGCCGGTAGAGAGAAATACCGTGGATAGAATAACGTAGAGTGCGACGGGGTGGACGAACGGGTGAGGGTGGATGAAAAGAGAGGAGGGAGAGAGATGCGATAGAGAAAGAGAGAGAGAGAGATAGAGGGAAGCGGACGAAGCGTGGAGGTATATGCCAAAAACTATAACCTGTTGCACGCCGCGGCAGGAAGCCCGAAAAACGCCTCTAGCCTCTCTCGTCCCTTTTACCCCACCTCCTCATAACCCTCCGCCCTTTCCACCCCTGCGGCCGCCCGCCACTGAACTCGACGTCGAACTTCCCGCCGCGCCGCCGCCGCCGCCGCCGCCGTGTCGAGCAAGGAATTCCACGGCGGCAGACACTCGATAACCCGTCATTTGCCATCGAATCGTCTCGAGACTTCGGAGACTCGAGCCGCGCGCGTCACGAAGCTCTCGAATGAGAAATGTGATGGAATTTCTCGGTGGCTACCGCTCGCTCTCGCTCCGTCCCTTTCTCTCCCGCGCTTCTAAATACACCGGTGAATAAACGGGTTAAACTTTTAACCCGCTGCCGATGCGCTATTCAATTTCCAGCTTATCTCCGAGTTACGCGTAATGAAATTTAAAATAACTGAATTTTCGTGCGCGCGCGAGCAGGCCCCTGCGATCCGATTAGTACGTAGAGCGAAATGAAAAAGAGTCCGGCGAGAAGTTTACGTCACTGAAGGTAACACGTGTGTGACAAAATCTGCTTGCGCCGAAACGGCACGGCAACTCGATTCTCTTTCGTCGTCCGAAAAAAAAAAAAAAAAAAAAAA
>NW_017280561.1:729934-743267 GCF_001594065.2 Cyphomyrmex costatus | reverse complement strand
CCAAAAAAAAAAAAAAAAAAAAAAAAAAGAGGAAAAAAGGAAAAAAGCCACCGGGCGAAAAAACCTCTCTCGTAAAATCGGCCGCTCGCCACATCCCCCTGGCTTCCCAACCCACTTCACGGCCCTCCCCCCCTCCTCCTCGCGGGCCTCCCGTGTCATCGGCGTCCTCTCGCGTGTATTTTTATGAAATCATTGTTTCGGACGACAATACACCGGGATGAGCAGCGCACAATGACTGCATCGGTGGCGGAGATGCGGAGGTGGAGGCTGTGCGAAGAAGGGAAAAAAAGAGAGCCGGAACAGGAGGAGGGAGAGGGAGCAGCGGAAGGGGAGACTGGTATCCATTCGAGAGGGAGAAAAGGGTGGTAGCGGAAAAGCACGTACGCCAACACGCGCCACATTCAGCCGCTCGTTCCTGCCTTCGTTCGTTCGTTCGGTTCTTTGTGATGACTGTCGATGAAACGATGACATATTTTTCCGGATTTTCACTCCCGGGGTGCCCCGCGGCTCTGTCATTCACACCTTCCCTCGTGCATTCCTCCCCTTTCGCCTGGAACCATCAGGCGCGCGTGCACGCCTCGGGTGCATCCTGGGCCTCCTTTCATCGCGTTCCCAAGTCTTCGTTTTCTTTCTCTACGTCGCGCGTGTATAGTTATTCTTCATACGTCCCTCTCGCTTAATCCCTTTCTCGAGGTGATTTGCATGTAAAACGCGCGAAATGTCTTCACGATTGCCGCGTGATTCAATATTTCATTTCAAACTTTAAGTAACGTACAAATACTATATCTCTATGAAATCTTCATTGAAATGTGTCGAAAATAATCATCCATCGCGATCGACACGACATCTCATATCTTTTACTATCAGTAAAGTACCTATGGACAACGCTGAGATAAACTCTCACAGCAACAAATAAAAAGTAATTATAGCTCCACAGAGATAGTACAAATCAATTTTTTATAATACCTAATAAATATTCAAAATTGGAAAGTAATACGTTGCTAACTTGTTACTTTTAACGCCATTTGTACGTTTTTCTTTTTTTTTTTAATAATGCCATTCGTACTGTTTTAGTAACGAAGTTGTAACGACGTTATATTTTCATTAGTAACAGTAATGGTAAAATGTAATTACATTTTTTATATAGCAAACATTATCGTTCCTTTGTACACGTACAATACGTATAGAACAGTCATAAGTGAGTGTTAAAAGAAAGGAGCATTGTGTTAAATTAATACGTTACGGCTAATCGTAATCACTATAGATTTTACGTTGAGTCGATTGTAAATTATTCTGCAAAAAAAAAGGTGAGCATTAAAATTTCGCGTAAAAGTAATGGAAACGATTCGCTGCTTTTTGGAGTAACAATAATGATAACGAGCTGCTACTTTTTAAAAATAACTTTGCCAACTCTGTTGATATGCATCAAAACGTTTATCTTTATCACTGACATTAACAACTGATAACAACAACCGCAAACACAAACGCATTATCGATCGAACATGTCGTAAGAAATAACACAATCTTTATGAAATCTTCATCGAAATGTATCGAAAATTATCGTCCATCGCAATCGACACATTTAAATATTTTAATATCAGTAAAGTATCACACAATTAAGAATTAATACGCCGAGGCTGTTAAAACTTTTCACGCCATAATGTGAAATGATACTTCTTCGATGTGTAATTTGCGACACGACTTGTGAGATCAAGACGGACGGCCCGAACGCGTATTCGTAAAATAAAATGAGGTGTTAAAAAGACGAACAGGATACGCGATATCCAGATCTAGCACGTAACTGGTCCATGTAGCAGCATGTAAAATGGTGACGATTATTCGCAACGATTCCACACCTTTCGAAAACACAAAGTTGCGTCCGAGGACATACCGAGGAGACATCGAAATTATCACATTTTATCCACACTAAGTGCGTCATGATTAAATTTTATCTTTTTAAAAAGAATGTCAAAACACGTCAGTAGCGTTTAAGTGATAAATCCGGTGCAAATAAAGCGGCAGTGGCAAAAATAAATACACTATAATATATCGTCAAAAAAATTGACAAAAAGTAAGCTGCATTATACATTATATATCTATATTTGAATAATTAGTCAAAGAATAAATATTCTACCTAAATAAATTGCAATTAATAATAAATATTCTACTTAACTTGCAACAGGAACTTACGTATCTTTTGTTATATTAATATTAAATTTTTTATATAACGGATACGGTATCATGTGAATTGAGTAAAAAGTATCGCAATTTTATGATATAATAATTTTTTGAAGAAAAATTAAAGTTATTACCGCACTTTCTTGAGTTGAAATAAGAAGTTAAAGATAATAGTACCACTTAGCTCTTTTACTTTTTCAATTTGGTGCAACAGTATTTTTTCGAGGAGTCTTTAGTACTTTTTTTTACTTCTTTTTATGACGTTAAAAGAACATATGGGTTCTTGGGAGTCACGAAAGCTTCTGTTATTGATTTAAAAGTTTGCAAATTTTAACTTAATAAAAAAGCGCAACACTAAGCATAGCAAATATGGTACGATAACTAACTTATATAAATAGAACGAAACTGTGAAAGATAAGATACGAAACGTACAATTACTCCAAATCATTGCTCTATTTAAAAAGTAGGATAAATTTAGGGTCATCAGAACTCATACGTTCCACTCACGAGTGAATTAATTGAATAACAATTGTCTATTAAGTAAATTACATGTTGTCTATTGCCTTCTGATTATACGTGTAACGATGAATGTACTTTCAATTTGCGCGAAGAATGACGGATGTGGTTGAAGGTCAACATGAACTTCCTGCGGAAAATACTCGTGTGAAACAGATCTAAGATCGTCGTTGCCGACACAATTTTCCGAGAGCGGGTATTCACGAGAAACAGAGAGAGAGAGAGAGAGAGAGAGAGAGGGGGGGGGGAAATGCGTGTACGCGCTATCCTTTTTTTTTTAATACATACGATAAACGAAATAAAACACACCGATCTCGTAAAGCCGAGCAGCCGCGATAAAACGGACACGAAAAATTTGACGGTGTGTGGCGCGCGCATTCGCCGGATATAGCGGCACGCACACGGCCAAGAATTGCACGTTGCACGTATACGTTGCACGCGAGCGCGCGTAGGCGCCTGTATTGTTCGTCGATTTTTTATCGTGCCATTTATTTGTACCGACCTTTATTAAACGATGAAAACTTTATTGCTAATTGCCGGGGGCAAAAAGGTTTTTATGGATGCTTGTGCTGGAGCAGCGTTTTCATTTCGATTCCGGGGCCCTCTCTCCGCGCGTCTCCCCTGCTCAGCCTAGCAGCGGCAAATCACGTCGCATCGGCTATCGAAAATTCTACTGTCCCCTCTCTAGTTCGGGGTCAGTAGATGAAAGAATTTTAATTGAGATCTTTTTGAAACGGAAAGAGAGTCGGACATCTCCATTTTCGGAGATTGCATAAAAAATTAATCCCCGCCAGGGAGAGGAAAGGATTTATTTGCTTTAAAAACTTGGTGGTTTATTTGCACACTCCGCAAAATTCAAATATTTGAAATAATTACAAATAATGTCTATTTTTAAGTTCTTTTCATCTCTGTTCTATTTACATCTTATATATACATAGAAAAAAATTTAATTCAGAATGTGCTCTCAATTAGAATTATCCAAAAATCAAATGGTTGTTAATATGTCCATTTCGCAATTAATATTATACAACCAGATTCTTTTTCCAATACGATTTCATTTCAAATAATTACAATATTCTATAAGATTTAATAAGATTTCTCATGCTTTCGAGTATCCCGTACTTTCAAAGTTAACGAAAAATCTCGGATGAATCCCGGCTCGAAGAGACGGCGATAACCGATTATTCATCATAACACGGCTCAAGTTAAACGAACGACAAATCAACGCTGACAGGTGTTATCTTTAAATGGCATTTAAAGTTAAACGCAGAGTCGAAAAATGCTTCGTTTAGACGGCGATACGGAAGCAAAAGTTAACATCGGTTTTCCATTTGTCGACAAGGCCGCGGGTAACGATTGCGCGCGCGCGCGCGCGCGTGTAATGAGGGAAACCGATCAGAGGTGGAAAATTACGTCGGAGTATTTATAGATTACGGCCTTACCGGGCCACGTGTGCATGCCGGAATCGCACGACTGCGGTGCACAGCAGAGAGAAACGAAACGAAAAGAGAAAGAAGGGGAGGGTGGGAGAGAGGAGAGAGAGGGAGAGAGAGAGAGAGAGCACGAATGAGAGTTTTAACAACCGACGAGGGCGCGGATTTACGATTCGAAATACGCGCGAGAAATAAACACGAAAAAATAATAACTATAAAAACCGCCGTTTCCGTGCGCGATGCTCGATGTTGTGCGTACACGTTTCTCGATTGGCCAAAGTGATCTCGAACACACGGACTCAAAAATAGTAACGAATCGTGTCCCGCAGGCAACCAGGGGAATTTATGTGTTTATGCAAAATATCGCTCCAATGGCAATTATATCGAATATCGTGTATATGTATTAATAAAGTCAAACCGAAAAGAGTATCGATAATTCCCTCGGCGATTCTTCTGTGGACGACAAGTCGGGAAAAAACTTTGCGAAATAAATTTTTACGTAACGCGAAATAATGTGTGCGCTATTTTTGAAAACAGAAAATCTCAGTCTCTCAATTTCTCTCGAATTAATTTCAATGGAACATTGATTTTACAGAAATTTAATGCTTACAGAAACTTCAAAATATACAACAATATGCTAATAAATCGCGCGCGACAGGAAGTTCCCATCAAAGTAAATAAAATTTGAAACTGTCGAAACTAATTTGATGCTTATTTGGCTGAAAATATACAGATTATAAGGATCACGAGTCAAAATTTCACTCGACGACTTCAAGTTTGCATCATCACTTTGCTTCTAATAGAGGCTTGGATCTGTCGGTGTTTTCTTTGGTATTCCCTTTTTTTTTTCCTCCTTTCTTTTTTTACGCTCTTTATCCCGCCCTCGTTTCGTTGCACGCGAAAGACGCGCGGGCTGCTCGTCAGTGGACGCACCGTAAATTATCCGGGAGAGAGCATTTAATGTTCCAGCGCGAGTAAAGACGATTGGACCGAGAAACTTACTCCGTTATTGGAAAGACGACTGTCAATTTCGCGCGAGTGTCCTCGTGGCTCGTTCGGTACAATTGAATAAAAAACACATTAAATATGTGATATTTAAATCGATCGAGAAATCGTTATTATTACATTATTTTCATATACGTGAAAATTATAAATGGATTTTACGTTTTCTTTGAAAACGACTGTTATCTTTAGAATGTTTAAGCGTTTATATAGAAAACCAGACCAATTTAATATCCTGATCGAATCAGCACACAATTAATGCTAAGCGGACTATTTATTAACGGATATTTATGGAATTAGCAACGTGTGCATCCACGAATATAAAGTGTAACATTTATAGTGATGGATATACATATCTACTCGTGTATCTAATATTTAGTGATTAAGTCCGATACTCCTTTTAATTCGATGCTCATTAATATCGGCGCTATATAAATCTCCATTCGCGCTGGAGAATTAAACTTATATAGTGCTCCGATTTTTCTTCAAAGAGTAATAAATTCAATGACGAGGCAAAACATTTTTCCCTGATTTTTCGTGCACCTTTAAAACCGATTCGACCTTCGCCGCGTGAAAGGGCTTCGCCCTAATACGAGACACGTCGGCCCCATCGAGATCGGAGCCCCATCGCTCCGCGCGAACACCGCGAGCGTACGTTTTAATCGCCGAGGTCGTTAAGGCCCTAAAGGAGCACACGGTGCGAAAGAAGTCGGAGGATGCGTTCCGCGAGGATGAAATACGGGGAACGTTGAACCCAATCAAGTGGCTGTCATAAATTTCCATCAAGCCGCGCCCCGTCCGCGGCGCTAATGGCCGATACAAAATTGCGGGCGCAGAAAAAGGGCAGGAAAAGGACCACGACCCTGCCTGGTGGTGGGCGAGCATTTTCTTTCGCCCGCCGATCACGATTGCGACGACACCTCGATCATCAACGGTAATCAAATTTCGCGTTCGCGGCCCAGGCTCGACAAGAAATCCCATTCGACTCGCTCTCTATTCCGCATCGCTACAGCGAAAGAATGGTTATGCTAAAGCATTAAAAAATTCAGCTAGATATAGATCTGAAAATAATTTTGTTGGATCATCGAAATAATGCAGAACGCTCCGAGCTGCTTGCTAAAATGTCAAAATTTTTTGCATCGTTGTTCATTATGCTGTGAGCGCCCTACATAATTAATTTGATGGTCCAATAAAATTAATTCCAGATCTGTACCGAATCAAATTTTTATGTACTTAAAATCATTCTCTCCGTGTGAATAATAAGAATTTCTCTCTCTCTCTTTCGCGCGTGCGTTTAAATTATAAAATCATTTATTAAATACAATTTATAATTTGTATTTGTCTCCCATTACAGCTTGTTTTACCTTTACTGTAAATTATAGTTTAACTTTGCGCATGTTTACTTATTCCTGTAATACGTTGTATTTATATTATCATTTTTTATTATTCCATTTCACAATCTTCATTTTTATTATTTTGATAAATTCTATTTTATGTATATTTGGTTTTTAATTTCCCTTATTCTGTCGTTCAATCATGTATTGCTTTTTTTAACATTTGAGAGGATCCAATTCTACAGCGCTTAATAAATTACGATATCTATCCATCTTTCTTTCTTATAGATAATTGAGGTAGAGCGAGAATAATATATCGTTTGGTTGATGAGATTTCTTCGTAATTTTATTTAAGTGTTATTCAGAATTTCAAACGTGTTAACACGCCTAATATATTAATAAATATTTGTAAAAGATGTGATAATGCGATGATAATGCGGGAGTAATGAATATCCTATGGAAGAGGATAGTTTCTTGTTGTTACCAAAACACTTGAGGTTCTCATTACGAGATGAGTTATCAAGGATATTTATTAAGTATTACCGAGTAATGTACTTATAAATATCGTGTGCAGATAATACGCTCTAATCGTCCCCTGCCTTGTTTTAAGGTAGTCATATAAAATTTGTTGCGGGAATACATAGGTAGGGTAATCGTTCCAACCGCTTGTATCTTTAATAACAAAACTTGCTAAGCCTCTCTCACACAGGTCGCAGTACAACCCGTCGCACACAGATATAACTTTTCTCCAATCGAGCTATCAACCATCGTATATTGAAGTAGAACACAGAACGTATTATTTAGAAAGCATTCGCGTCATCGAATCGATCGAAATGTTGCTTGATCCGCGAGAAACGTCCGATTGGAAGTCCGGCAAAGTGAATAAAATATCTAAGAAGAAACAAAAAAAAAAAGGTCATAACTCTCTTACAACAAAAAGATAAAATAACTTTAAAATCTTACAGTCCTTTTGAAAATCCCAACGCTCCTTTTTGTTGTCCACGATATTAATTAATTCGCGTGTATAAATAGTTATCCGATCACACACAACCCACGTTTTCTTATACCTTCCCTCTCCGTAAAGTGATAATCTCGGAATAAATAGGTAAGTAAATGTATAAGTGAATGAAGAAGCCTCCTCTTGATCCCGTAGAAAAAAAAAAAAAAAGGAAAACCATATTCCATAACATCTCCGTCCGGCTGTTGCTGTATTATGTATTACTCGTTGCGATAAGTTATCGCGACTCTTGATATCGGTCGTGTTTTTGAGCCCAACAGGCGTGTAAGGACTTGACGCAGAATGCGCGCGCTCGTCCGGACGCTCGCACGCGTGTTTCTATAGGGCGGTTATACAGCCGTAGAACATATTGAAACGCGTCGTTGGGGGCAGATGCGTCCGATGATATATTAACGCCAACTGCGCGCGCGTTCGATATAATACGAGCGGTTGCGCGCTCGCGCGCGCACCACCATACGCACGCACGCACTCTCACGCACGCGAGAGCGGAGCACGCATGTATCACGCGGCGTGTGCAACCGTGACCTCCTCTCCCCCTCCTCCCCCCCTCCTCCTCCTCCTCCTCCTGCCACCGTCTCACACCCGCACGAGCGCCCGCGCGCGCGAATAAATTATAGAATTATTGTTTTATCGCGGTACTCGCATATAGATACGATATATTTTCGACCCTCGCGAATTGTCGCGCCTCCCTCGAGGGCTGCCCCCGGCCCCCATCCCACTATCGCCAATTCCCAACCACCCGCTGTCGTTTGTCCTCCTTCCACCGCCTCGTCCCCGGCACTTTTTTTTTTCTCCGACACCGTGTAGATAATAAATCGCCAAGGCGGCACGCCAAATTAATATCGTAAATTCGTTACGAGGCGCGATACCGCGGCTTTCGTACGAAGAGCGTCGAGCGCGGCCGACCGGGGGAGGAGGGGCGGGCCGCAAAGCGAAGTAGAACAAGGGGGAAGGGAGACGTGTGATGGTCGGAGGGGACGGAGGGTAAAACATTCGCGACCGCGGTGTAATATTAAAAACAGGCGCGAAACGGCGCGCGCGAGAGAGCCCGGATGAAAAATAAGCGCGGTAATATTCCAACGGGCCCTCCTCTCCTGCACACCCTCTGCATCGCAACCTCCCCGCCCCCCCTTCTCCCCATCGCTTCCTGCCAACCCCTACCGATATTCGTTCGCAATTAATTGTTTGCCGCGCGAGCAATCCCACTTCGCGGCACCGAATATAATTACCTACCTAAATCATCGGTCAATTGCGAGATATCTATAAGCGCGAGCGCGAAAGTATTCGTGATAATCGCGTTCGTTTTAACGTACGACGCGTGCTTTTTATGCGCCCGGCCGCGACCGTCCACATAAATTTTTAATATTCCGGTAATTTTTGAACGGACGTCCCGCCCTCGATTAACGGCCGCCGGCGCGGTAATTAAAATATCTAATTCAGACAGGTTAGATAGCCGTGAGAGTTAACGTCGTGTTCGTTAATTACGGCGGGATCGCGAGAGGAATCGCCGCATCTCATTTTTCGTGATATTCCTTTTTTACGATATTTGTCCGTACTATAATTAATCTCCATATAATTAATTTTCATAAAAAATAAAGATGTCACTTGTTTTTTGTTTAAAACCACATTATAAAGAAAGTCATAAATCGTATAAGAAATGTACGTTAATACGTATACTGCCTATACATATCGCAAAGTGTGTAAATGAAACGTAATAAAAAGATTAAAAAAAAATCTTATTTTTCGGATTTGTTCATTCGTGCCTTAATTATATCGCTGGAATGAGAGATAAATCATTCTTTGTACAGTCGGAGCCTGACCTGCTTAATTCCGTACGTCGTATGGCACAAGTTTTATCAGCTTATCGTTAAATCGAAAGGTTCTTGATAATGAAACGCTGTTTAGTCTTACCGACGTCCGCGAGCATAGTTAAAATTCTTTGATTAAAGTGTCAAGCACGACAACCGAGTGTTATCTGAAAGGAGCATTGAGTCATGTTACAAATACCCCGAGTAAACGAGTACTACTCAATGACTCTCTCGTCGACTATACTATTAGCGCGCCACTTTCCGACGATGTGATTATCTCTATAATTATTCGACCAAGCAGTTGGGGAATTGTAAGATACGCGTAATCTCGCGCGCGTACGCACACTCGCTGATAACATTCACGACTCGCACACACAGCAATCGTCTGTCGGCTTGTCCGACACAAAAGAGTACAACGCACGCAAAATTAATAACCGTAAAATGTAGAAAAGATAAATTATTTTTTTATGTACAACAATACTTTTTTAATTTTATCGAAATTAAGTAGCGTGACTTGTTACCGCACGCGAAAACATATAGAGTGTCTTAGAAACGCTATATGCTTTTCCTGATGATATCTGTTCATCGTGTGGAAGCCAGGTTAAAAAAAAAAAAAGGAAAAATAATTATTGATTTTAGTTTCTTTTTTCACCTGTAGAAAACACGATTAATTTTTGCACAAACAAATTTTAATTTTCAATCTAGGTTTAGCTATTTATTATTTAACGACACTTTATCATTTCTCATAAATTAAAAGATTAACGTTATAATTAGTGAACATTTAATTTTTGCGAGAGAGAAAAAAAAGGAACGACAAATTATAGATCGTAATAAAGATACATTAAGAGAATATTTTCGGAAATATTTTGGCCCCGTGATTTCTGTTGGAAAAAATCTAAAAATTTCAGCGCGTGTAAATAGATATCGTTTGCATCGAGGAAACGTCCCATCATCCGTTCACTCCATCTGAATTGCGAAACAATTGCACAATTATATCACGCACAAATTTGCATGGTTTTTCTCGAAACACAGCACATCCATCATCGCCCCCTTGCCTGCGAGCGTTCTGCACGTCGAGCATCTTATCTCGATTCGAAAGAGAGGGAGAGAGAGAGAGAGAGAGAGAGACACACTGCTAAACGCTCCTTCGTGCAAGCGTAACACGTACAGATATGAGACAAACGATACAACGACGCTCATAAATTCGGACGAGTGTGTATATAACACCGGCTTCGTAATAAGTCGCGTTCGCATTCGTTTCCGCGCGCGCATAAATACACGCCGGCCGGCCGGCCGGCCGGCTGGCCGGACCGGTCGCCGCGCTATTACGCGCATATAAATTCAAATAAGTTATTATAAGTGTAATTTGTGTAGGGTTGACGCCGCGCGGGTTACGGCGGTGGCCAGCGCAGTCTCGCTCTAAGGTATCCACGCGCATATATATACCGGGGAATATATTTTAATAATTCGGAATACATTAAAGTTTATCGTCGCTCTCCCGGCCACCGACGTAGTTCCGCTCCGCTTGGGCAGACGCGGGGCAGCCTAAACGCGCTCTGGATACAAGTCGGTAGATCATTCGGGCGGTTCCGTTTTGGCGGAATAATTACGAGTCAGCGTGACGAGGCGCTTCGTTCACGTAGGAGAGAATTACTCTTCCATCTCGCGAGAGAGGTCAAATTTAGAAGAGTGTGGATTCCCCGAGAGAATACCACGTACGAAATCTGGGATTCTAATGTATCCTCATCTTTTGGCACTCTCAAACAAAAAAGCCCTATTTTCTCGTACCGAGAGAGAAGAGCTCCTTCGATATTTGTAACTGTAATTAAATAGTAAAATTTATAATTACGAATTAGGAGCTCTATTTTTATGATTATTACCGCTTTAATGTTAGCGCAATAATAAGTGTATAGGAAATGGTAATAATATTCATAATGCGTGTTCCACATACCAAAAGGAATATATATGGTTGTCCCCGAAAACGACTATAATTATATACGGCAATATAGCAATAAAAATGGAGCTCCTAACCATAATATTTTATCGTGTAATTATATAGGCACAGATACCGAAAACTTTTCCCTCGGTGCAGCTTTGAGAACGAATTTTTATTCTCTGGCATTTAAATATGTCCTATTCCATAAACAATACACTTTGGATCGTTATTTTTATTTATACCGCGCATTTATATACTTTATTCGCCGAAGCAGACGTTGAATAATTTTATATCTCGGTACCGGGTGTGAGAGGCGTACAAATTTTCTCGTAATATTATAATACATAGTCTGAATATTTACCAGGTTGAGGCCCAATTCCACGACTCACGGCCAAGGATCGACTTATTCCTCATCTTTTTCCACAACTCTAGAATTGGAAAGAGACGAGGAATAAGTTGAACCTCGGTTAAGAGTTAACTGTAAGTTGTGGAACTGGACCTAAGTAGACAAATATAATTCATGATATTTTTTTTGTGACGTGACACGAACTATTATATACAATTTAATAGCACATTACTTTTTAATATGGCAATGTGCAGTCGTTTTGTATAAAATTAATTTGTTTCTTATTAAGCCGAACGGAGAAAGAGAGAGAGAGAGAGAGATTGGATACGTTTAAGGGTTAAGAATCCCGGTTAATAAATTGCTGCGTTGCCTCTCGAATCGATGCCACTTTTGGAGCCGGAGATATTTACATTTTTTAATCGTTATCTCGATATGTTATTTAATGTTATTCATCATAGACGATTCCACCTAAACGAGCGTCTCTCTTTCAGACCGTAGAATTGCTTAAAATATGAATGCGTTTACAACGCGACCGCGTCCCCGAATTATAATAAATTAGTCTTTGAAACCGCGAGATGAGCACACGCATAATATATCAAGGCGTAATGCGTAAACCGCATAGTTATGGTAATCGATACACTCCATGAAACGCATACCCGAATGACGAAATTGCCGAAGAATGTGCCGCATTTGCTTCTCTCGTGCGCTCTTCGCGTGGTTATATAATGCCTACAATTTATTTTAACGCGATCTAGATGAGCGCTAATTAATATAAGCGCAGCGACCGCAAAAGATCCCCAGCCGTAGTTCGATATTCAACCATACCCTTTGCCGCGCAGTTTTCAATTTGCATTCTCGTGCAAGCACGAGGATCTACAGGAGGCCCGGTCGAAGAAGATCGGACTAACGATTCGTCCGCGGAAACGCGGTTCAGGAATATTTGCATTCAAAGTTCTTCGCGGTGCAATACGCATAAATATCGCGTTATTCATTTAAATGACTCCGAGGCTCAATAAAATAAAATATTACGCGGATATGTAAAATATCTAACCGATGCGAAAGAAAGATTTAGGTCGCCTTAACTCGCACAGCTTCCCAATTGCAAATCAGGAAAATGGAATAACGGTGAAATATATGTATTCTTACTGAAGAGTAGTTATACAAAATGAATCATTTCACGGCCTAAAGACGTCAGCAAAAAATTGCTTTTCGGTGTACAGCCTCATTTTAATTTTAAAATTCCTGTTGTTTGGACTATGGACCATGACCTACGATCTAGATAAGTGTGTTGAGCATACAACGATACAAGATAAAAGTATACTAATCGCCCGGTAAAAGAGTCGTACGTTACGTTTGGCAGAATTTACATTCGTCATACAAATATAAAATCATTCTCATTAAAAACAAAATCAATTTGTATAAAAATACATCCTCGTATCATTCTCCCTCCAGACTTCGCGCGCGCCAGTCAGTCTGTTTCCTGGAAGTCGATTCTCGCACTTTTGGCACACACGCTACACAAATTTTCGTCGCCGGTCGTTAGGCCACGTCAGTTACACGCTATCCATTACGGTATCCATAAATGGCGTTCTCTTCCACTACGCTCCACATAGCGACGATCTAGATTACATCCAGCGGCGGTTGGTATTTATCGTGCGGGTTGTATCGCCGATTCTAGTCCGTGGCACGGGGACGAGGAGGGGCGCGGAGGGTCACGGAAAGAGGAGGAGGGGGACATAAAAAGTCATGAGAGGGGGGGGGG
>NW_017280561.1:711729-729713 GCF_001594065.2 Cyphomyrmex costatus | reverse complement strand
GGGGGCGGAGCGGGGAGACGAGCCGTGACAGAGAGACGGGGACGAAGACGAAGCGGCGGCGGCGTGCTCGACCGAAAAGTTTGCCTAACGGTAAAGCGATGAGTTAACGTTAATATATTCCGTCGGAAAGTTTTTATAATATTCCCGGGCATTGTCTGCCGCGGAACAATAAAACCGCTGTTCCCGTTTACGACGGACGATTTTTCAACGAGTCGCAGAAACGAGTGGGAGCACCGCGGTGAAGAGGGGGGGGGGGGGGGGAGAGAGAGAGAGAGAAAGGGAAGAAGAGCACAGAGAAAAAGAGAAAGGAGCGAGGCTTCAAGATACATGTTCAGTTTTACTCTCAGCACAGTAGGTGTCGTTTATGATGGCCGAAATATGTGTATGTGTGTGTGTATATATAATGTACATATAATAAAATAAATAGGGAGAGAGAGAGCACACATACACAACGATTCATCGTGCTCTAGGAATATCAAGAACAAAAGGTATACAATTACGTTGAACATCAAGTTGTACAAGAGATAAGGAGATATAATAACGACGGACTTAGACAAGTATACGCTATCTAAGCCTGCGGAGTTGCAGTTTATTAATCCGTTAGCGCTGAAACGAGGTCAACGTGCTCCAACAGGGGAACTCGAACCTTAATTTGTACGATTTCATTATATTCCGTGCGTTTTTATCGTCAGAACGCGCAAAAGGTTGGAGTACAAAAGTGTCTCGTCAAAACGCGTGTTTGCAAGAAACATTGGAAAGCGCTCGGTTTCGTGTAAAAAAAATCATACAGATTTTCCATGTCAGATATATCTCGGAAAAAAATCGGACGTTCAACGTGTGTGTTACATAAGGAAAAATACCTGAACTACTGGTCGTATCGCCTCTGCCACCTAAGCGCGACTTCCGACACACCCTGATGCATGTAGATGTATATCTCTTTTTACACAGTTCGCTGCGCCATTTAACATACCCATCCGCCTTTATTGTTGCTCATTCGTGCTTTGTGCACGTTCACTCGGAACTCTTGAGGGACTCGCCGCTGTCCCAGAGCGCGCCCCCGACGAGCGCTGCTCTATTCCTTCTTTCGCGTAGCGCAGTGCAACGCGGCAGTAGTATACACATCCGCGATAGATACAAATCCGCGGGCGAGGACGAGAGGAAAAGAGAGCGGGGCGCGGCAGGCGGGGGAGGGGGGGCAGGCGGCGTAAAAAGATTAATTTCTCGGAATTTCTATCCGTGTGGAGCCGCGTGGGGCACACACATCGTCGGGGTTGAGAGAGAGAGAGAAAGAGCGCGCGCGTGGTTGGGGAACGAGAGAGGGGGGAAAAAATGAAGCGGCGTGAGACGGAAGACAGAGGGTTATAGGAGAGAGAGAAGGCGGGAGAGGGTGAGGGAGTTGAAAAGTTTGCGAGGTTCCTCTTTTTTTCTTGCTGAGCCCGCTCGTTGTTAACCTACCCCCGCTGCCCGCAAAGGGGGCGAAAGAGAGAGAGAGAGAGAGAGAGACGGTGGGTGGGTGGCAGGGGGTGCCCGGGGTTCCGTTTGATATTGTGTTGAATCGAGGAGTGGCTGTGCTGCTGCGCTGCGCGAGGTCGGCGGCAGAAGGAATTAAAAGTAAACACGCAGAGGCTCACGCGTTCCTCCACGCGGGTTAGAGTAATTACGAGTCGCGCCAGCTGCCGCAGAGTTTAAATTATAGAAATTACAAAACGCCCTCGCTTCCCCTCCCTCCCTCTCTCTCTCTCTCTCCTACCCCCTCTCCCCCCCCTCCCGCGACGGCCCCACGCCCAACCTCCCATGTCAGCCCACGGCCGCACGCGTTTCTTTTTCCGGGAAACGACGTTTCGTTTTTACAGCCGGTGCATTATATACATACATATATATATATTGTATATATACACACACAGAGGCAGTTCAAAGCTCGCAAGATCGAGATGCGATCGCGGGACGATGAACGGCGACGGCGGTGGCGCGGCGTCGCGACGAGAGGCAGATTCATGCGATTACCGAGAATCGGGAAATCTCGTTTGATTTCTACAGATGATATAATCTGCGGGGCTAATAATGAGTTATTGTAATAAGAATGTACTCTATAATCTCCGGGATTCTCCGACAGCTCTATTAAAACAACGTTCGTTAGTTCCATGCTGTTATTGCGTATTAGAGTTCACTGAATTCCAAATCGAGGAAGCGGCAACCAGCCGTGGTCAGTTAATCAAGACACGCGATATTATTGACGCGAAAGAGAGCCACACCTAAGTCGCGTCGTCGTCGATAAGACACGCTGTTGTTTTCTTTCAGAACGTTAAAACGCGGCGTAATTGCCGCGATAAAAGAAAATTGCAAAGGGAAAGACAGATTTGTAATTCCAAGTTCTCACACACACCCTCTCGGTCTAAAGGAAAAAATAAAAGAAAAAAAAAATACCGGGGTGAATTTAACATACCTGTATACACGCGGTATTTATTATATAATTCTCATTGTATCGGTGTGTTAATATTAACACCGACGTAATGTGAATTTAATACCAGAGAGGTTACAAGTCCACCACACCGCACCACACGTTGGTGTTAATATCGACACCTAACACAATGAAAATTACATAGACACCGAGCGGCGTTAAATCCACTCCGATATTTTTTAGTCTTTGATAAAAAAGACACTGCCGCATATAATGTGACGCGCATAACAATAAACGTACGTTCTCTCGCGATTGATATCGCAGTCGGATCGCGACCGGAAGCGGCCGAAACGTATTAAGGAAGGAAGGGAAAACGTCGTGGAGTCGTCCTCGCTCCTTCCATCCTTTCGTTCTAAGAACGCAGGTGAACGAGAGGCGAACGTTTCCAGACGAACGCGGCCGGCAGGTAACTTAGGTTGCCGCGAACATAACGAAATAACGCGCGATGGAATTCCTCGAGGCTGCCGCTAATGCCACATCGGCCTCTCTTTGTCTCGCGGTGCCATCATTTTTCTCCGGTAATATATTTTATTGCTATCTCGGTCTCGCTCCCGCCGTCGCCGCCGCCGCCGCCGTCGCTGCAGTGCCTTTCCTCCTTCTTCACCTGCGCCTCACCCCCTCCCCCCTTGGCCGCCCGTTTCCTCTTTCTCCCGCACCCTCTCGTCCACCCCGCTGCGCACCGTGCCTACGAACACCTCGCTCGAAACTCTCCACCACACAACGCAACACAATTCCACTCTCCTCACCCTCCTGGAGAGACTTTATTATACGTTTCTGTCTCCGTCTCGTTCTCGCTCCCTCCCTTTCTCAGTCGGGCCCCGAGCTCTGCCCGCTTCGTCCGTTGTCTCTCTCTTTCTCTCGCGCGTTGGCCCCGCGCACCAGCGGCATTTCGACGACGATGCCGAGTGCGAGAAAGAAAGGATGAGGAGGAGGAGGCGGAGGAGGAGGAGGAGAGGAGGGAGAAACGCGAGATAGAGCGCGGTCGGGAGACTGAGAGAGAGTAACAGGGGAACGCAGATAGAGAGCGGCGGTGGTGAAGAGACGGCGCTATCGACGGTGCGACGCGTGCGACGAAGAGAACGATATAATTGTATCTAAATTATAATATACAAATAATAACAGCCGTAGCGGCAGGCTGACGCCAGTACAGTCGGCACGGAAAGTTTCCGCCGACTCGAGTTTTCTGCTTTTTCGACTACGATGACGGGAAAGAGCCCCAGCCACGCGGTGTGCGCCTCCGAAATGGTCGTCTTCCTCGCAAGTTTATCGCACCCGCTCCCCCTCCCCCTCCCTCTTTCTCTTTTTTACTCTCTCTCTCTCCTTCTACTGCCGCGCTCTTACGAGCATTACAAATATTTGCGCTGCCGCCGACGCAATTATGTTTGCTAACGCGGGCCTCGGACGATTTTTTTTTTTCTTCTTTTATTATTTCGCCGCGACATCAATAATTTACATGCATCAAATGATTCTATTTCTCAGGGAGGGAGGAAAGAAGAGCGATTTTATTACAGAATTTTGCACGGCGCACTTATCTCGCTCGTTTGTCTTGCTCGCAAGACACGATTTTTGACGCAATGATAATCAGAATAGAACGACGATATCGAGAAAGGACGATTCTTAAAATAAACTAATCATATATGCGTAATAGCAAATATTATTCTTATATTATCTTTAGCCCGCGTTCCCCTTACATATTTACTGTAGATACGAAAAGTGAGGCAATATATGCTACAAAATAATAATCGCTCTCCTCTTATTGAAATGATAATAAAAATTACAAAGAGATAATATCTAATGCGATAAGTGCGGTACTATAAAAAAAAAAGAAAAAAACAATGTTTGCATTTGAGGGAACGAGTTAAACAAAAAAAAAAAATGGTAAAAAAAAAAGGCCAGTTGAATCTAGTCGGATCCATTGAATCGAATAATGACGGGAAAAAAGAGAGAAGAGGCGAGGGAAAGAAAGGAAACAAGAGCTGAAGCGAGAAAGAGGGAACGGGAGAAATGGACCGAGAGAGTGAGAGAGAAAGAAGGAAGAAAACGACGAATCTCGAGGTCGAACACTGCTGCGGGAACGATGACTCCGTTCGCGCACGACCGTGATGACCATCCGCCCGTCCTCGGACGCTGGAAACGTGCACCGCGCCAGAGAGCAGCTTCGCACGCACGTGATCGTTATAGGCCACGCGTTTTCCCTACCTCCTTTTCCCCCAGGAACGCACCGTTCGAATCGCAGAAAGAGACCGACCGGCCGAGAGGCTTCCTACTCTCGGCGCGCATTTAGCACCAAACGCGACTATCTATTTCTCAAGTCATGCTGAACGGTTATTCCCGTGTCAGACGATCGAAGCACAGCGAACAGCGGCTATTTAGAGCTAAATGCGGCACTAAGTAGACGCGCGAGGACGTGAGTCTGAATCTTGAAGCGCGTCTCTGTATCGTAAGCGTGTACAAGTTACGGGCGTCTCGTGCACGTGTACTATTATTGGCGTGAAAACAGCATCGGAGTGTTCGTCATCGGTATTATTAAACGGGACAGTAATACCGATCGTGGGAGGGGCCCATTCCAGGATATTACACAAGAAATGTTAATGCGACTCTACTAGACAATCGCGGGTAGAGAGAAATTTCGCAAATATAAATATTCTTAAGTAAATAATAGCAAAGTCCATGATCCCCGTGAATGGATGACCTCACATGGTTTGGTTTTCTTGCGTAATGTTGTTTTTCTCCCATTTTAATTATATAAGCAATAGGTGATAAAACGATTGACGCGAAACGGCATTGAATCGCCACTCGAGTTGAGCTCGAAATATAATATTTGCCTTGTTCGACGACAAGCCGCTCTCGGTGCCACGGCGAATATTTACATGTGTAAACTTGATTTACAATTTATTTGGCTTGCAGGTACGAGTGGAAGAATTTCACGCGTGTTTTGTTGCGATAAAGTCGCGCCTCGAGCTTCTTATATATTTTTTATATCGCCTGAATTATTTATCTTAAGATTTTGCGACGCCGCGAATCTTCCATCGCGCAAGATAAAGAAACGTCGTGAGTGAATAATATAGCTCACTCGTTCACGATCGCTCGTGAAGTTTATTCATTCGTTAAGGGAAAACTTTGTGCAATAAATACGTTGGCGTAAAAAGAAAACGTGTAAACGTAAAATCTTCGCGTTATTTATCGCATCGCGATATAACCCGTTAAATACTGCGAAGTGACGAATTGAATTAACCAAAACTACATTACTGTAGAAATTGCAAACCTGATATAAGTAAAATATACAAAGATGATCTTTCTCACAAAACAGAAGAAAATGATATCGTTCTCTTATTTTCAAAGTGATACGGCTAAAAAAATGTCATTTACGAGTATCGTGAATGAGTTAGGTTAGGTATACAAAGATTACTCCGAGGATTACTCTATCAATCATTAAAAGTACAGATTGACTTCAGTCCGTCCATCAAATAGTACTTGTGTCGCTCTTAAGATTTTTAAAGAGACTTTTTGCAAGAGTGATACATTTTGAGTTGTCATTTTTGTAAATAAAAGGAGAGTCTTTTACGGAGAACATTTAAAATTTAGATAGTTGTAGTTTTTATCAAAGTTTGAAGAAGAAATTGTTTTATTTTGAATTTACAGTCATTTTAGCAGATAAAAGTAAATACACATTGTCGGTGATATCTCGAGTCACTTTTCATGAATTATTTCGGATTTGTTACAATTTTATAGTTAAGATATTAATATTGTTAATTTAAAATTAAACACGTGGTAATTTCTAACACATAACTTTCTTTTTACCGGTATTATTTCATTTGCCAATGATTTTCTATTAAAGTTAAAAAACTTAATAATTTTTTTTAATGTATCACACTTTCGAAATAAGAAAACGATACAAGAAGATAAATGGCCAAGAACAAAAAGCAAAAATTAAAGGCGGCAAAAATAAGTAAACAATTTTTGTTCTCTAGTAATTTAGAAAGAGAAAATGTACGTTTCGACGATATCTATAGTCTTCATCGGTAGAATAATCATAAAATAATAATATAGATATAATACTAGTAAATAAAGTTAAACAAGAGAAGAAAATGATGTCTTTTTCACAATATTCGTGTTACAGATATCTAAACTTTCTAATATTTCTTCACGCTTAAAATCTAATGCTACGCATTTAAGTATCCTGTATCAGGTGGAGTATCCTGTACAAAGAAAGGATTCAAGATAAAACTGTTAAGGGATCAGAGATAAAAAATAAAAGAGAGAGAGAGAGAGAGAGAGAGAGAGAGAGAGAGAGAGAGAGAGAGAGAGAGGCCAATGTCGTCGCGGATTCGCTCGCGGTCCCTTTCCACCCGCGTAATTTTTATTGCTTTAATCTCGCCGGTTATTATCGTTGTGCAACGCGCGGTTACGTTAGAGCTGGAGCAGCAATCGCCGCTCTATCATAGAAAGAGAAAGAAAAGGAAAGCAGAGACACGGAAGGAGAAAGAGAAGGAGAGCGCGCTCCGTTAATAGATGCGCTCCGTTTCCTCGCTTCTTGCGCGCTGCTGGCCGCGCCACGCAATTTCTCGTAGCGATGCGCGCGTAAAAAGGGAACAACGCGCGCGCGTTCGGGGTTGAATCTTTTCCCGTTGTCTCGAGGAGGAGAGAAGAGGAAGCGAGGGGGGAGAGAGAGAGAGAGAGAGAGAGACAGACAGGGAGAAGGAGCAAACCCACCCACCTGGAATGCAAGTCGGCGGGTAAGAAAAATAAGCTCGGTGGGAGTAATAATAAAGAAATATGTTTCTCTTCAAACACACGCAAGCGCACACGTACACTTGGTTAGGGTCCCTCTCCTCTTCCTCCTCTACCGTCTCCCCTTTCCTTGCGAGTCTTTCTTTAAACGCACATACACACGTACGTTGCGCTGCCCCACGCATACAAAGAGGCCAAGAGAACATTCGAGTCGTACCTCGCTCTTACGGCACGTTTTAAGGGACCCCCGTGTTATCTCACGTCGTAAGGCAGCTGCTGCTGCTGCTGCTGTATGGTGCCCTCCGTATGAAACCTAATCGCGGCACTCCTTCCACGATTCTCCCCCCTCTCTCTACTGCTCCTCATCCTTCTCTTCTCACGTCTACAAAAGAAACTCTGTGTCGAGGGTGTGGGAGGAGACGAGAAGATAGTCGCTGGTAAGCTTAAAGGGAAACTGGTTTTAAAATTCATTTCTATAAGCGAGATAAATCCCGTGTCGCTTGTCGCTGTGTCCAAATTTCAGTACAGTATTCCGGCATTAGCATATTTTTGTTTCTTTTCTTTTTTTTTTACAAAAGCTAATAGGTTGTGCGATAAATTCAATCCGAACGTAGTTTAATGAAATATCCTTTTGCGTGCAACGAGGACTACCTGAATGAAAAATAATGAATCATTCGACTCGGTGAGAAAGTATTTCAAAATCGACACTCGATAAATCGATAATATTTCTCTTTAATCGGTTGTGTTTTGTTTAAAATCATACGATCATTTCACTTACAGAGATCAGTGTAATTAAAAATCGTCTTAAAAAATAAAATATTTTCACAGAAAAAATTGCATCTACCACAGACTGTACAAGATTATCGGAGAAAGAAGTCCTTAAATAAAACGTTAGTAAAAAAATTAACATTTTGTGTCACAAATTGATTAAACATTAGAAATAGACGATAAATTCGCAAGTCTTTCCCATGCTGGATTTCCACATCTCGTATTAAGAAAAATTTCTGATTAAAAAAAAGCGGACGAATCGGTAAATTCTGATCGTATTAATCAATCGGGTCTCAGGTTATCTCGACTACATAAAATTATAACAGATTCAGCCAGAAAATTCCGATTCGCCCACTTTCAATCAAAATTAATGCAACCAAACTCGTTTTCCAGTGCTGCAGTCTCAGAACCGCGATCCACCGATCAGGCAATCGACTGTGAATTTTCCCCACTCATCGCGCACGCCTACTCGCTCGCGAAGCGAGTTACTCTAACGGATCGAGGTTAAGGTCGGAACAGGTGTATCCACGCCCGCGTTTTCCGGTGGAAAGAGAGAGACAGAGAGAGAGAGAGAGAGAATGTACTCGTTGCACATCGCACGCGGGACGTATTAAGGTTCTCGCCGGGAGACCACCGCGGTAGAGAAGAAACGTAGCGGCACAATGTAGACATTAGCACAACTATGTTTCCACGCACGTGTGTACATACGCACGGCCGCGGCGTAGGAAAACGGAGACAGGGGCGGAGGGGAGAGACAGGAAGGGGAGGAGGGGAGGGCATGTTAACGCGCTTCCGAGAAACGGGTGCAATCAGAAAAAAAGGAGGAAAAAAATAGCACGGCCTGTACTTCACATAATTTACAAACCGCGGCGAGAGAGGCCTAATGTCAGTGTTCTCCGGACGGCGTGGAAATTGAGAGGAGGTGCCGCAACGCGCCATCATGGACAGAAGGGGGGAAGGGGAGAGGGAGAGGAGGAGGTAAGAGGAGAAAGAGACACGGACAGGCGGGGAAGAAAGAACAGGGGGAAAAGGAAACACGTTATATTTTATATGACAGCGTGATTGCATTTCCCAGAACAAACATTGCGCCGGTCGAGCGGACGCAAGAAAACGTCGACGTTAATCGTCGCGGCCTCTCTCTCTCTCTCTCTCTCTCTTCTCTCTCTCTCTCTCTCTCTCTCTCTCTCTCTCTCCCTCTCTCCCTCTCTCCCTCTCCCTCTCCCTCTCCCTCTCTCTCTCTCTTCCTATTTCTCCCCCTCGCGATCTCTCGTTCTCTTTAGCGCTTCGAAGTTTCTTCGGCAGAAGACGTTTGTAAAACGCTCCCTCTCGTCGCTTTTTGCTCCTCTCGTCTCCTTCTCGCGCGAGCTTTTTGACTCTCCCAATCCCGCGAATCTTCGCCACTGACGCGAGCATCTCCTACACGGGCATCTAAAATTCTTCTTCGCGGAATTATTATGACAAATCAGCATCAATTGGCATAATATGCAGTCGGAGAGCGTGACATCATCGGATGAGATTTTCCAAGGAATAGTTTAATTGCCGTCGGTCGTTTAACGATTTTACGAGGATCGTTATCGTTGAGAAATGTTTGTCCATCACGCTCAGCCCGCAGCCACGATTATTGCAAACTGATCCATGTACGCTTAATGACATCCTCCATTCCACCCGAGTCTCTACAGCTCCTTCTGTGAGCCTTGTGTAGGCATCCCCTCTCCCTCCTCCCTCCCTCCCCCCACCCTCTTCCAGTAAACGTCCGCAATCCCGATACCTACCCGCTGTAATTCGCGAAATCGCATCGCTGGCTTATTCTTGCGCGACAAAGGAGAGAAATACGCGAGCGCGATAAATAATTAAAAAGTCTCGAGGAAAGAGCTGTGTGCTCTGCCTCTCCTTCTTCTAACTTCTCCTCCTCCTCCTCCACCTCCTTTCTATCTTGTTTCCTCTGGTTTCTTCGGCGCGGAGCTCGTTCCCTCCTCCCTCTCGCGCTGCTCCTCGTACCCTCCTGCCACGAGACGCGGTTAAATCCCGCGGTACGGGCTATTTGTTCGTGCACTTATCTGTATTTTATTATAGCCGAAGTTTTCACGCTCTGCCCTCTCCCCTCCTTGTCTCCCCTACCCCCCCTCCCCTCGCTCTTCCTCTTATCTGCTCTCATGTTTACTATACGATATTTATAGCGACGCCAAGCGCAGGCAAGAGCGCTTATTACTACAGTGTTATGAGGCGAAGGAACGGCGCGGAGGAAGGCGGTGAGTTTTCGTTACGGCGTTCGCGCGCGTTACGCCCGTACAATTTTATCGGGGGTGTTCCTTCGTCCTGTACGCGACGACGCCTCGGAGGAGCGGGGTGCGGGGAGGGGGGGGGGAGGAGACGGTGTGAAAAATTTATGTCCTGAGGATATTAACTCGGGTACGCTCGCATACGTAGAGTATCGGACGTGCATCGAACAAAGCTGTCGCTTTCCATCACGAGTTACTGGGACATAAAGAAAAAAATTCCAGGTTTAAATATTTCACTCCGAATATATGACGGGAAAAAAAAAAGAAGAATGAATTTCGTATATCTTAAAATTTCAGAAAACATATACATTTTAAATGAAACAGAATGTTCACAATTGTTCTTTAGCGAGACGTATAATTATTTGTATTGTAAAACTTATCAGTTTAAAGATAATTCACTGCCAGCACACAGAGAGACGATACTAAATTATTGTACATTCCTATATATACGCAAAAAAAGAACCAAGGAAACTATAAAAGTACGATAAGTAATAAGAAAGCTCGTTCAACAATCTGCCGAATTTTTACCACGATCGGCCCGTGACAATGGCGATCCGTAATTACTCGCGAGTATGCAATCACGGCTTGATCAATAGCTTAATCGATGTCTTTTGTCACGCACGAAGTTCAAAGGCGGCGCAATGATCCTTCACTCGGAGGACAGCCTTTTCTACAATTATTATTTTTTTCTTAAATAGAGAGACAAAAGAGAGAAAGGAACAGAAAGGAATTTATTACTCCGGGAAGATAAGAAGACTTAAAGCGCAAACGGAGAGAAATATACTTGTGTACAATATATAATTAGCAAAAGATATTGAACACCAATGGGACAAGAATAGAAAGCTACGTAATAATAAACACAAAAGATATACGAAACGATAAGATTGGTAAATGCAACATTGCGTTTGTGTAAAACACACAAAACCAAACTGAAAACTGTTGTGCCAAAATAAAGGAAAAAAAATAAAATAAAATAAAATCCGTATAGTTATGTACCTTTATATTTAAACGCCGTTTATGGAAAGTAGAATCCGGTGGAAGAAACGGTACCAACATGCCCGTTCATAAATTTCTCCGTACGCGAAGAAACGTCGTTATCTCTCGGCGAGTATCGATAATCGGCCTTATCGGCCGGAGGAGGCCGCTGACTGCGGTAATTACTTTTAATCGACTCGCAATATGCGCAGCACGTGTTTCCACAGCTGACCGCACAAACGCTTAAAGACATCGTCACGAACCGGAAAATGTAATCGCCTGACGTTACATTCAAGCGCGACACTTTTTGTTACGATATTACTGAGAATAAGGGGACGATGGTTTTACATACATCTGGAATAATCTTAGGAGTTCTCCGTAAACATTCCGATTAGCGGTACGTCAAATGTATCAATCTCTCTCGCAAAAACTCTTCTCTCTCAATATCGCTTAATTGCCGTGTAATAGTCTCGAGTAGCAACGTACGGCCTTAATACAATCCCTCTCTCTCTCTCTCTCTCTCTCCCTCACAGCAAAGTGTGTCTGTCGGCGCGTAATGGCCCGTAATGCCAGCATTATTATTCGCCAAGTGCTTTTTCTTTCGCGTCGCGGCGCGCTGCATCTTCGCCTTGTTCTTGCGGGCGTGTCTCGAAAACCGGCGCGGCGGCGGTAACGGCGGTTCTCGTGTTTAGAATGTACAGGAGTGACGGTTACACGAGCCTGGAAGCCAGTGAATCGCGGTAATTATTGTACGTATACGCCGTCGCGTATTTTTACCTCCCTCCCGTCGACATTGCACTGTTTGCCTCGATAATGTATGTTTACACTCGTGTCGTTACTGTATGCAAATGCGCCAACCTGTACACCACGTATCCGGATACATTCTCGTCTTGGCGCTCCGCGGATACTCGATATTTCCCGACGAATACGCTTAGACGTAATTATATAGAGCATGGCTCATTAGACGACTGATAAATCGGATTAGTTGACATTTATAAACATTCTAATATGATTAATGTATTAAACACGTATCTCGTGTTTTCTATCCTGCGTGAACACGCTAGCTTGTCTTATTTTTATAACGTTATACTTATTTTATCACGGAAATGACGATTATTCACTAAAATATCTAATAATTTAGAAACATACAGGTCTAACATTAATTTTGTTGAACTGTCAAAATATTATGATTATATATAAGAAACGATGAGCGAAAGATTTAAACATTCTAGTAATCAGTTTTACATAATTATTTTCGTAGTAAACAAAATTTATTTTTCATCAAAATTTATTTTCAAACCTGTATCTCTATAGTTGAATGTTTAGATATACTCGAAGGAATCCGTTCTTTTCGTGTATACTGAAAAAAAATTCTGATTGAAAAAGGTTGATACAATATTTCTGGTTTACTAGAGGATTCTTATTTTTACAATAATAACTATAATATATCTCAATCAGAATTTTAGTTATTTAATAGTAAATTTAACCAGAAAATTACTATATAATTTAATCGTAATATTTTTCTCAGTATAATTGTGTGAACATAAGACCAGATCGAAAGTAAGTTTTGGTGCCTATGTAACTTATGCACTATGGTGCCGTTACGCTTGTCTTAGCACCAAAACACTACCGTGTCACCTGATAATTTTTTTGTGTGAATTTCATACTTTCCAGTTGAAGCAAATTGCGCAGTTGCGTGTCGATATTTGTAAATTTCCTATAAAAATATCGTTAGATACCGAAATCTGCTTCGACCAAATATTATATATGGCGCACCTTCTTCCCTCATTTTTGTTGAGCATTTGTGTCAATATACCTATTCCCTTATCGCTTGTCATATTTTATTGAAGATATACCGAAATAACGTTATGTTATTTAGAAAAAATTGACAAAAATTACGAAACGCGAAGGTATTAATGAGACTGAAAAGAGTTTGCGTTTCGGAGTTAAGGCTCTCTGTAAAGTCCTCTGCATTTTCTACGTCTCCTATCCATGTCTACATCTTTTTTTGCGCGAAAAACTGCATGTTCCCGCTTTTAACATGGAAATGTTAATTTGTTAATTTCAACCTTTTCACGTTAAAAGTCTTTCATGTTTAAAGTGAATACGCACTTATTTCGTTTCAAGCGCAAAAAGCGCGAGAGAAAGAGAGCGAGGGAACCCGTGCGCGCGCGCGCGCGCGCGGGCGTGCGGCAAAAGGACCTAAATGTAACGCGCGGCGGAGAGGGCCAGAGACTCTCTCGGTAACGTTTGTAACGCCGAGTTTCCGTGTGCAGCATCGTTGATTTTTTTTTATTCGCGTGAATGTCCGCGGAATCTTTCCGCGGAGTCTATCCGTCCGTCCGTCCGTCTGTCCGCCCGTCCGTCCGTCCATCCGTCCATTCTATCGTTGACGCCATAACGACGGCGTCGTTTTACAAAGTATCGTTCCTCATTGTGCTGAGCTCGCCGCGAAAGTTTAGACGGGCTTCCCTCCTCGAGTACGCTCCCGAAACCGGAAGTTGCCGTTGCCGGTGGACATTCGGAGGGGAGAGAGAGAGGGAGGAAACGGGGAGGGAGAGAAAGGGAGATAGAGGAGAGAAAGGTGGAGGCTTGTCGCATCAGGGGCGTAACACACGGACACGTTGGTACGGCAAGCCAATAATTATTGTTTTTACCCGGCAGCAGCGGGCCGCAATTAAAAACTGTTTATTTATTCAGGCCCGGCTTTTTAGCATTCACTCGCACACCAGCCACGGGTTCCCGTGAGTGCACGAGTGTACGTGGCGCGCCACGTACCACCCGGCGCGATTTTTCGGCTTACCAAACCGTTGTTTCCAATTTTCCCCCGGTGCGTCGTTTTCCAGCTTGCGCGGGGCCGGGGCCGCCCGAAAAAAAATTGCCAGTCACTTCCGCCATCGCGGAGAAGGGATTAAAAAGCGGCGCTGCCGCGGCGGCGAGAGTCGATCGATCGCGCGAATCCGGCGACAACGAAGCGAGTAGTCGCGCGATCCTTCCGGGAAATCGATGATAAATGCAGCGAGGGGGTCGCCCCGGGCTTTGAAACTTAGCGCGGTGACCTCGCGTGTTAAACGAGCAATTTTATTAAAAAGAAGCCTTATCCCCTTTTTTTATTTTTTTTTTTTCCAAGTCCCATATTTATACACGGAACATATCCGCATAAACCTACATACGAATATCCTCTGTAACGCAGTTCCTCTATTCATTTCTCATTCGATTTTACACTATATTCCGCGCGCCTGTTAATTATTTACAACGTCTAGAAAAAGTAAATTCCATACTTATTATGTTTAATGGCTGCAATTACGTTTGTAATTTATTTTGTTCCGCGATAACGTGTGCGCGCGCGTTTTTGCGATCCTCACAATGTTTATTCTTTCTCGTAATAAAAAGCTGATTGACGTCAATAAACGAACTTTTCGTTACATCGATCGAGCGAGGATCGCGACGAGTGAAAACCTTACCGATGAAAATTCAGACGGCAAACACAGGAAGGAATTTCGGACGGTCTAGGCCGTCGTCGATATTTAATTATGCTGACCCATCGCCTCCGGGTGTAGTATTTCTGAACGAATTCAGCAAATATTTTCGCACGATGGCACGACATGCGCGTCGCGTATCGGCCCGCGCCGATCATTTCTGTTCCGTTCGCCTTACACGATCGCGACGAGTGCTGTAAGTCGATTACACGTACGCGACCATATCGAGAGCTTCTCCGCGACACAAATTAAAAGACACCGGTTATTACCGGCGCAATAATTACGCCGCGTAAGCAAAAAGTTCGTTGTTTTTCGTCGTGTCAGCAACATATCGTTAAAGCCTTAGCCTTTTTTCACAAAATTGCATGTATAAACGAATAATTTAATGCAGAAACATAATTGCCTTAAATTTTAACAGTCCATTGTTCGATTTAAAAGTGATGATAGGTAGGTCTTCATTTTGTAGATTATCGCATTACAGACCATGGCGTTGTATTTGACATATAAAGTAGTGTGGAGGGTTAATCGTGGCAAAAAAAAATGGAGAAATCGGCGATTCTCCACGCGGAAATTAAATCCAGCGCGTCGAAATATTATTTTACATTTTTAAATATCAAATTACGGCTTGTTATTATTTTTAAATGTATCAAAAGAGAACAAGGGCGAATAAGAGTCACGTGTGGGTGTCGGAGCACGGTTTCTATTTTTACGGCTTGTTAGATTATTGCTTTTCCGACGATACCATCAACAACCGGACCACCCTGTGTATGAGAGTTGAAATATTAATTAAGACAATTTATACGCGCATACTCTCCACGGTAAAAAACTGTTTTAACGATAATTCAGAATTTAGGTCGGAATTAAAAATAAAAGTTCGAAGATCGCACACCTCGCGACCTGGCCGGCCAGGCAGGATTCCATATTGTACAAGCTTGGGAAAAAAAGGACTTTGAGAGCCACCCACCTCGATCGGCGCGCGATCCAGCCGCTATCTCGTGCCAGGATTTATTATTTAATCGCACCGCAATATTTATTATTGTACGTAACCCCGCGGGTCTATAAAAATATCGCGCGTTATCGTGCCGCGCGCCCAACCGCTCAATAACAAGCCCGCGACGATACCTTCGCGCGTATGTCGAAATCGCCGCGAGTGCGACCGGCTTTTATTATAAACCGCGCGCAATTTTCGAAAACGCATGCTTGTACGAGAATTAAGACTCCGCGAACATCCGAGTACTAAATTAGACTCTCCGGATTCTACAACATTTAAATGTAAAAACGAATCGAAATTCTTAGAGCTACAGCGAAATTTAGATACCGGTTACGAATAAAAAAATCCAATACTAACTGTAGAGTAATACTGTTACATAATTGATGTCGTTTTTACGAGAATATAAAGAAATAAAATGGAAGAATAACATTTTTTATTTAGATCCAAATATTTCCTCTTCCAGCAGAAAAGTATCGAATAAATATGCTCGAATGATTTGCAGAACACGCATTCATCGTATACACTCGAAGGTGAGTTCTCATCACGAGAAGCAGGTCTTGGCTCTTCTGGACTCTTGTAATCCGGTTGTATAATAGGTTTCATGCGACGGCAATCATCCGTGTGAGTCACGCATTCTTTATCGATGCAGGTAGTTTATTATAGACAGCTTACTGGAGTTAAAAGAACCGAGTATGGAAAGCTCTCTCCCGAGTTACGCAGAGAGCTGCACTTTCTAGAGCTCTCGAACATTTCTGTTTTTCCTCAAGTTGATAATATTTTAATCAGGCATACGCAATGAACAAAATAAAGTGTAAAATTTAAGCATCTCTCTCAAACGTAATTATATACTAGTAATTACGGTGAGAAATATTGCAAAAAATTATCTAGAGAGGAACTGTCGCAACCTTTATATCGTAAACAAGATCGATATAGAAATCTACTTCAATATATAGTTTTTGTATATTCAGCCAGTTTTATTACACTCGAGATCCTTTCTATTATAGCAGTTACGTAGCGTTCACGATAGATCTCGTAGCAGAAGAGAATTCCACTGTATAGAAGAGAATCGACGATATCGAAATGAATTGGCCTAACCGGGGCGAACTAAGACCCGGGCTTTTTTCCCTCCCAGTACCGAAAATTGCTTTCCTTCGTTTATTGTTATAATACTTGTTACAACTTGCATCGTTGGCCGACCACGCAGTGCATTCCGGAGTGCATTGCCCCCGCGAATGCGCCGGCAGTCTTTCCAACGAGAAGCGGACAACGCGGCCTTAACGCAGAATTATTCGTAAAGAGCACACACACACACGCACGCACACACACGCACACACTTTCCGCGCACAACTTTTTCTCGCCAGATGCTCTCCGCGCGTTCCATTATTTTGATTCTACCCTTTTTCTTCTTCGTTAAGTCGTAAAATGTAATTAGTCCCTTTGGGTATTCATAAAATACTTCATATTTTTAAATACACAATAACGCAAAGGTGATTACATACGAAGCTTTCATACGCTGGGAATGTCTTCTGGTCGAGAGAAAAAATAACTGCACAAGCACGAGAACTTATTATTCAGGATTTATTCAATAATAATGGAACACCCTGTGTATATTATTCTTCCGATTACACGCATAACATCCGTGCGTTTGTGCACACCTTCATAATTCTTAACCGCTTCGCATTTACAAATCACCTTACATATGTAAATACTCGAGTCCGATGCGTTCATGTATACATATATAAATGTATACACGTATGTATTATATATACAGTATAGAGAGGTGGAAAGAGGAAATATAAAAGCCCCGATGAAGAAACACGCGATGTTGGGTGAAACGCGATGTTGCTGAAGTCGTCGCCGATTCGCAAATAAATCCGCACGATTGGACGGAGGGCAGCACACCGCTATAGTAGAATGGGAAAAAGTCGAGGAATAGCCGCCGATCTTCTTTTCGGGGGACGCATTTTCAGGGCCGCGAGAGCCGCCTGTCTGTATACATTATTCGCAATAAATAAAAGTCCCAGTTTCATTTTTGCGCAATATTATACGTGCGATAAATAAACCGTGGTTATTAATGGAGGACGGTTTATGCTTTTTTAAAGGACCCCAGGTGGTTAAGCGCGACAATCGAGCCGATGACGAAATTAATACAGTTTAAATAAGTAAAGCGGTTTTAATAAGAATTTATTGCGCAGCGGCCGGAGCGGCGAAATAACCTTGTAAAACGCCATCAATAATGAATAAGCTATAAACGTCGTAATGATAATGAAGTTATAATAACTCGGCCCCCTGCCCGTCCCCTA
>NW_017280561.1:704055-711531 GCF_001594065.2 Cyphomyrmex costatus | reverse complement strand
AAGATTTATAATTTTAATAATTTGATTTAATTAAATTTGTGAATGTTATATGTAATAATGATAATTAATTTAAATTATAAAAAATTAAAAGAATTTTTAAGAAACCGATAATAAAACTTGGTCCTCAAGTTGGTACAAAGCGTACAGCGCGCGTACATACTCTTTCTTTTCAAAAAGATTTTAATTAGCAAAGTAATCACAATTTTAAATAGAAAAACAGTCGGGAGTCGAAGAACAAACTACGTTTATATTTTCGATAAAGGAAAAAGAGTGCGGAGGTGAAGTTTCGTCGAAAAATGCGGCTGAATAAAGCGGTGAGGAAACTGACAGGATTGAGAAATCCTACGCGCAGCAAATTTCGTACACACCCAGATAGTCCTATCGTGCGTGTTTGCATTCGAAGAAGAACGTTTAATCTTCGTGCTGCACGAGCACCCGCCTTCTGTCAACGCATGAAAATAGAAAATCCGCCGCGTTTCCGCCGTTAATCTCGCGTTAAAAGAATGAAACGCTCGGCCTTTTGTCGTTGGATTTAATTAACCTTTAACAAAATGCCTCGCTGGTAAAGCCGCAAGACAGCGCGGAGAGAAAAATTATTCAACCGACGTAAAACCAGGCGAAACAAAGAATCAAGATGCCTTCAGAACGGAATTAACTTCTCGCATAGCGCCGGCTCGAATTTTCCTATTTCCCTCGTTCAAAATTAATTGGGTCTTCGTCCGCGCATCTCCGTGGAGTTTCCTCGTGTTTAAACAGAGCATACGTCACTCGAGCATGTCTAATTAAAGATTATATTATTATTATTATTAGCAGTTTATATAACTGAAAGATGTGTTTAGAATTTATATGTATACCTATATAAATATTAGGCACATTGAGATGTACGCTTTTACTGCCTCATCGATGCTGTCTTTATTCTCTTATTTAATTTATTATTATTACTAAATTAAGCTCGTGAAAACTGGAACTTGTGAAAACTGGAGCTTATTAAAATTCGTCTTGATACCGAATACAGTCGTCTTCATTGATTATTTGTACTAAATTAAGCCCAACGTAGATACAATAATTTCCATCATTGACCGTTGTATTCTATAAATATACATATAAATATTCTCTCTCTCTCTCTATATATATATATATGTAAAATTTTTCATAAAATTGCGTGAAAGTGAAAAGCAAATTCTTTTGTCGATAAGCACTCTTTTGAGTGGTTTCGTATCGAGAAATACTTGGCAACGACACAAACGTGTTATTCTATTTTGGAATATTTTCCGGAAAAACGTCGCGCCTCGCCGGTGGAGCAGCAGGTGGGCATTCGCAATACGTCGCGACGCTTCGTTTCGCGGTTAAGTCGCCGAAGTCGTTTCACAATTCGCGCTGCTTCCGATTTCGAGCCAGGCGAGTCGTTGAAAAGCGCGGCGAAAATATAACTCCCGTTACCGTTAAATATAACTTGACGTCCGTCATCGCGCGGTCGTTACACGCTGTTTAATGCGACCGACCGACCGACCGACGCTGACGGAATGCAATTGCGGACGCCCGCGCCGCCGCGGCGGGATCTGCGCAAGTGTACTCTCTCAAGCTTATGAAAAAAGGTCAGAAAAAGCGGACAAAGATATCGCGAGATCTTACAAACGTGGCGCGCTTCAGCTTTCTACAAAGAGCGAAACAAGTCGATTAAATCTAAATAGAGTAAAAAAAGAAGAAAAAAATAACAATTTACAATATCCTGAGATCTAATAAACTTTTGCATAGCGTTATACACGCATTTCTACAGCAGCATTCGTCATAGCTCGGCTCTTGTCTCTCGCGAGTTTTAATTGCGTGCCTCAAGCGCACATATAGGATCCCTTCAAGATGGAATCCCTTCAAGAGTCGCGATAAGCGCTCGACGCTCTCAGATAACGCTTGGGTCCACGTGAAGGGAGAGTGATACCTAGAACGAAGGGGAGAGTTGGGAAAAAATATTTTTCGTGTCTGGAACGGTCGCGTAAGCCGATCCTCGCGTCAAGTGGAGACTGTGTTTGACGTGGATCCCGTGTACGTGTAAAGACGCATGTTGGCGCGAGGATGACAGGAAGAGGTTTGTTTAATAATAAAATAAAATAAATACACGATGTGTGACGGAAAGCAGGGGGCGAGGAAAGGGGGAGGGGGGGTGGGGAACAGGGGGAGAACGAGAGAACGAGGAGTGTAGGAAAAACGAGAAACGGGGAAAGGGAAGAAGGACCGGCGCGCGGGGAAGGAGAAAGGGACGAGGGCAGAGAGAGAGAGAGAGAGAGGACAAGAGGCAGACGAAGTAGAGACGGAGGGTAGGAAAGGGACGATGTGTAATGATATACAAATAAAATATCCGCCGCATTGCGCCGCATATGGAAAACCTACTCGCCCGCCGTCGAAGCGAGAGAGAAACATTTATATACAGAGTGTCCCAGACACGGCGGATGTGCCTTCGATGAGAGACTCGTCACCGTGAGCGAAAGTTTCGAGTGGGAAACGTATATATTTTTCGGAACAATTGTTTAATCCGTCTCCAATCTTAAATTACTAATAAAATAATAAAAATGAGAAACGAGATTTTGCTGTTTACTGTTAAATTACTGAAAAAGTACGGTAGCCAGACGGCTGCCAGATGTGTTTTGTTTAGCGTATTGTGCAATAACGTTATCAAACACATATAATAGTAGTTTGTAATCACATTTGGTAATTATATAAAATATTTTAAAAAGGTAAAATTTCTAGCTGATTTGGAATATTAATTGAACATTTGATTAAAATTGTTTCACTACAGCTCTAATAACTATTATCTAGACATAATTATAAGCAAACTTCTTTTTCAGTGAAAGTTAATTACTCAATTGTCATTGACTAATAAAATTCACAATCAAATAGTTATTTTCAAATTGACGGATACCTCCATATTTGCCGTTACATATTCGGCGGAACATTCTACAGGTTTCGGATAACCTCCCTGTGAAGAATCCGACCGACGACGCTGCGACGTGCCGTTTCGGTGTAAATGTACGCTGACTCGTACGTGGCGAGAAACCTCATCGATCGATCGTTCTCGATTACAAGACGGAAGAGGGAGAAACGAATTGAACAGTTGGAAAGACGTAGACGAAAGGACAGGAAGGTCGATCGCGACAGACTCGCACGGCGAACGAAGAAACGTCGACCGCAGTGTGTCGCGCGATGCAACCAAAGTCCGGTCGGATCGTCAAAAATGACAAAAATGGCACGTTTCGGTGAAGGAAAGCACGAGACGTGCACGCTCTCTTTGTCAGTCAGCCAAGTTTAGTTATCGCCGCGCAAAGACTTGCAAGACACCCTGTATGCGGCTCCAGATGCCAGAACACGTGGCCACCCAGCAGCACAGCCACGACTGCGAGGTGGAAGGGGAGGAAGTGTGCGTGTACCTCGCGGAGGGTGCATGAACAGCGCGAATTTATTTCGGAGTCGTTGGCAAAAACTTTGTGGATTCTTCTACCTTATATTCGCCGTTATACGCTTATCATTCTAAAATTCCAAATCCCTTTAAGCCGCGCGCAACCACGCTTCGTAGAGAACAAATATATTCCCGCAAGGAAAGAACGGTTTTACTGAAGTAGGTATTAAAAAAATTTAATTAGATATAAAATAGATCTGAAAATTATTTCGTCGAAGTATCGCAGAATATTTAATTAGAACGTTCAAATTGGTTGCTGGAATATCCAAACTGTTTATAGTATTACTCAGCTAGTTGAATTTTCTTACAATAAACATCGTATTTTATCTTGATCGTCCAAACGAGATTACTTTTAAATCTAAACAAATTTTTCAGTACTTTAACAAAATCGTTCTTTGTGTGCGACCGATATACAAGCACGTCTACGGATGCATGCGATACGAATATTAGTAGGTACACAGAGCATTTCTGACGCTTGTTACATTAATGCGATGCGTTAATATGTAATTTATTACATTAAAGGCCGATTTAGCCCGATACTGGTTAATGTTAACAATAATTAACTAAATACTCGTTCTCCATCTACTTCGTATTGCGACCTAGAAAAGAACACATTTATATACAGAATACGGTACGGATGAATAATGAGAGCTAAGTAATGAGAATATAAAAATTGTGTGCAATATGAAAATTTGATATACATCTATTCTATTATTCAAATAAATGATTTGCGTCATAGCAATGTCATATATTACGTATTCGCTGTGCTATTCTCACAGCGGTTGGTAGCTAGAATACCTCGCCGGTGTATATACAGCAGAACTATTGTATCAACTCAATACTGTTATAAGCGCGGCTTAGATCTATATCGTTCTCAACGCTTCAATCAATCGCGCTGCGTTGGGTGAAACCGGTTCCGAGAGAGAGAGCGAGAGAAAGAGAGAGAGCACGCCGGTTAACATACTAACACAATGCTATCGATGCCGTAATTTTTACGGGAAACAGCGTGTATCCCATCCCTCTGCTCTTCCCCGCGCATGGTGGAGATGGCAGGAAAAATGCCGTATATTTGGCGGTCAACGATAAATACGCGGCCGCACGTTTATTGTACACGTTCCGTTGCGCTTGTGCCGTTCCATCCGCGGTCGCCTTTGAGCGCCAACGACAAGACAAGACGTATCAATAATGAGCTATTAATCAACCTCGGGCCGTGTACACGTAATTGCGGCCCGGCATTGTCGTATGACGAACCTCCTCGGCCATCCGGCTGTATAGAAATCCGAATGGGACTGCGGCATGTAGCGGGTGAGAAGAACGCCCGCGGATTTCTCACGCATGGATATCGGATAGAACTGATGATTCGACAGAAAAGTGATCGCGTGGGAAATAATTGCGAAACTTTTAGACACTTATAAGAACCGTCTTGTCCAAAAATTCTTCCGTCCTCTGGCTCGCTTTCTATTCATTTCGCGGGAGATCATCTTGTCTTGTTTTATCTCTCTTCGTGCAAAGGAAATGGTATAACAGTAGGAAAAAAATGTCACTGTGACTACCTACTGTACAAGTTTCATAGAAGCAAAATACATAATCAGAACAGTTGGAGAGAATTAAAATATACTGAATAAACCAACATACATAATTGAACAACTATTTTGCAACAACTACGCGTGCATTAATTCTAAATACGAAACTTGTATAGTTGTCACCTTGATAACCGCTACCACTGTGTCTCTTTTTCCCCGAGTGTCTCTAAAATATCTCGCAGAAATTTGCGAACGTCACGAGAAAAGAAATCAGAGTCAGGGGACTCTCGTAATTCTCTCACTCCACTGTGTACTAATTCGATTTCATTTCGTTGGAGAACACCTCTTCGCGTCTCCCCCATTTGCGACGTCAGTCAGTCCGTCCGCTCGCGTTTCGGTACAAGGGAGGAGGAGGAGGAGGAGAAGAAACAGAGCCGCGAGAGGAGAGAGAGAGAGCGGTCGTCGTCCGGTTGCCCGCTGGCGATCGTTCGCCAACGTCCAACGGCAACACCCCGTAGATGGGGGGCCGGAGGCCGCCGCCATTGTGCACGGCGCAGAATAAATAACGCCGCCGCGGTAAGAATGCCGCGGGAGATATTATACGACGGCTACGAGCGCGCGGCGTGGCGCGCAGAAGTAGGCCACCATTACAATATTTTATTACAAGGCACTAACGTACAATCTAACGTGCTCGTATGCATTCGTAATGAACGTATATGAGTCGTGTCGAACGCACTCTCTCCCTCTCCCTCCATTCCGCTCCTCTCCTCCCCGCTTGCCACACAACGTCTCTACATGCAGGCAAGGGTTTTATTGAAATTTATAGCTGCTTGCGTTTGCACGTACACACACACGCGCGCACGCGTGTGCGAACGGCCGTATATATCGTATGATATGTATATCGTGCACACGCACGCGAGACGTCGTGTACTGTCCGAAGTGGAGTCGCGCGCGTCCCGTGCGATCAGGCTCTAACTCACCGGGGCCCAGCCGCCGCCGGTCGTCGCAAGTGTATACGCACACGTCGAGTTGTATTATCAATCGACACGCCGCCGCGGCGTATAACTTAATACGCGCGGTCAGACGCCGTCGCGTCGCGTCGTCGTGAATCGTCCCGAAAATTCTCGCCGTACGCGCTGCGCCGTCGCACAGTCTCGACCGAGCGGAACGAGATTAAACGCAGGAGACGTAACCGCGCCACGAGTTTGCGCGCGCCAAGTTATATTCGCCCGTATACATGTCCGCACGACTCGGGAGGATAATTGAGAGGTAACCTGACTTTTCACGAGGGCAATTCCACGTGGGCGATTTTCTCGCTTGTCCCTTTTAATAAGAGGCAACAGGAGGGTAATCCAAGCTTTACGCGGGGACGCGAGAAGGGGAGGCGAGTCAATTAGCGAGGAGGTCCGCATTTACGTTTTATGACACGTTAATGGTATATCTTATAACTTTACGCGAAGTCAGTTTAGCGGCCAGTCAAATAACAAGTTGATTGCTTAAGTAAAGTCGTCGCTAGGAAGGTTCAAGGAGCGAGAGTCGCTTACTTTTTTTCCAAGCGCAAAGTAATACCGAATGCAAATATGAGAGTAACTTACCACTTGACTTATACCGCACGACCGGCTTTTAAGTATTTATGTAGCATATAAGAATAATTATGTACAAATCGCTGAGCTGGACCATGATAACTCTGTTGTACACTATATTTATTATTCAATAGGACATTTTATGATATCGGCTTTCCGACTGACCGAGCACAGTTCTCGAATGTCCAGTCTTAACCATCGCGATAGAAATTATCGTAATAAAAAAAAAAATTGAACGGCTTGGTCGATTCGATTGTTCGAGTGTAGACCTAGGAAGTGTAGACTGCGCATTTCCTAATCTTAGCTTCCGTGCTCTGTCAAAGCTATGACACAGACAAAAACTTAAGCAGTAAGCGACAAGCTGTAAGCTTACATCTTATTGTCTTAAGATTTTTTTGCAACGCAGTCTTTAGAAAGACTCGAACGTGTACAACAGCATTTTTCTCTTCGACTCTATTAGCATCTCTTTTCAACTCGGTAATACTTAGAAGAAGAAAAAAAAAAGAGAGCGAGAGCAATATGTTGAAAGCTATCTCATTTTTTTTTTTCTACACTGACAGTGACGACACCTTTTCACACAGGAGAACACGCGATTTATTCTTATTACTATGGTATCTCGTAGTAATGCGGTTCGTCTTGAGTGCGGATGACAAACGTTTCGTCTAAACGTCTAAAACACACCGATCGACGGTCAATGACTCCAGGAGCGCGCGGGGGTGGCAAGGGAGAGGGGGAATCCATTTGGTAGGAGCGAAAGCGGCTCGAATCCATCGTGCATATCCGGCCGTGTACGATAGGAATCGCGCAAATTCATCTCGCCGACTGGTCGTATAAATAAAAGTTTATTTAAAGACGTACACTCGTGTATATACGATCTCGAGGGGGGAGCCGGCCGGCGCGGGAGAGCGGCGGGGAAAGGAGG